>NC_137798.1:4022254-4274754 GCF_963383645.1 Muscardinus avellanarius
AAATAGACGCAATATTAGATATATATAAAGCAAGTGAAAACAAAATTCTGGATCAACAGAAACAGTGTCTCTTCACTCTGTATGTCCCAAACTAAAGCTCATTGATTACATTTTGCATAAAACTCATCTCATCTTGAAATTTTTGTCTCTGTGTTTTTCTCACTTAACCTCCTGCTGCTTCGTTTTGCAGACTGCTGAGAGGCTGCGTGTGCCTTGAAAGCAAACTAATAAGTCATAGTTGTGTATGTGTTAATTTCTGGAAGTACTTCTGTGTCAGCTCTTGAGGGTGACACCCTCACAACAGTCGACATCAGATCTAAGTCATGAAGCACCGTATTTTTCTGTGCTGTGTTTTCCGCATTTCCATCTTCTTCTGCAAACATATTCTGTGAAGTGTTATGCCTTCCAGAGTAATTCATAAAAATGTCTTCTAGAGTCAAGATATTTTAAGCTAAAGTTTCTCTGGTCTTACTCCAAATTGGTGGCATATGGCAGTGTTGGTTTTGGAGTTGCTATTGTTTTTGTTTTCAGTCTCTCCCTACTCTTGACATCCTCCTCCTGAGTGGAGTCAGACTTGAATGAATGGGAACCAGCCCACACTGAACTCCGTCTGGATTCCAACTACCAGCCCCCGCCCCAGCTTTCCTTCTCTCACTATAAGGTTTTTATCAAATATAACAATCTGCTAGGAGCTAATCTCCTTAAACCTCATATCATAGAGTTCACAAACTGGATTAAATAGCTGTTTCTTTTTTTTTCTTTCTTTCTTTTTTTTTTTTTTTTGGTGGTACTGGGGTTCCTGGAAGCCCTCCTACCTCCGGGCTACACTCCCAGACCTATTTTTACGTTTTTTTTTAATTTGGAAACAGGGTCTCCTAAGCCAGCGCGCATGGCTGGCTTCGAACCTGCGCGATCCTCCTGTCTCTGCCTCCCAAGCGCGGGGATTACAAGCGTGTGCCACCACGCCCGGCTAAATAGCTGTTTCTTTGAAGGGCAATGAATGGTGTGTGCCATTGGAAGGTCCCCACCTCTTAGGAGTCTATGCTTAACATTATTAAAAATCACATTCATTGAGTGTTTAGGACATGTGTTTCATTGTGTGTGTGTGTGCGCACGCGTGTGTGTGTTACTGGGGATTAAACCCAGAGGCATTCTATCTTTGAGCTACATACCCAGTCTGGTTTTATTTCTTATTTGGAAATAGGGTATTGCTAGGTGGATGAGTCTCACTACTTGCTGAGGCTGTCCTCGACCCTGTGATCCTTCTGTCTCAGCCTCCCGAGTACTGAGATTAATTACAGGCGTGTGCCACTAAGCCTGACTGTATTCATTTTATTTCATCACATCCCATGAGTTGGCATGATTATTATTCAGATGTATATCTGAGCAGAGGATCAAAAGGTTAGTTTTTCTGCAGTCACCCAGTCACCGCAGTCATTCCAGTCCCAATGCCTGCTCTCTCTTAACCTCCTCAGGGTCTGAATTTCAGAAAAGAGGTTATTTATGTCCACTAGATGGTGCTGGTTGTCTTTTCTTTTGTTAAAGAAATAAAACCACAGCAGCTCTTAAAAAAAAAAAAAAAAAAAAAAAAAGCTTTCCTTGGTTTGGTTTTTAGGTGTGACTCGGGAAACTATTGAACTGAAATATCCTGCACGTTTGAACTGTGCCTAGGTGCATCTTTAAATAGCCATCCAAAGAGGAGAAGGGGAAATGAGATATAAAAAAATGAGTTTTTAAAAAATAACTTCATACACATTACAAATACCTAATATAAAGTAAGAAGGGTGGTCTTAAGAAACTGAAAGTTCTTACACATATTTACATAAAATCAACAGGTGTGAAAAGTCTATGTTCTGTTGCATTTACCCCTTTGTACCAGCCACGTCCTGCCTAGCCTCCCAATTCGGCCTGGCCACAGTGCCAGCCTTGTAAGCAGGTCATAAACAGAGAATAAATAAAGCCTTAAGGAACGCAAAAGCAAGTTATGGAATAGGTAATCTTATTTCTAGTCAAAGTGTTTATTATATTTTGTTCTAAGTGTGTGTGGGCAGGTGGGGTGCTAGGGATGGAACCCAGGGACATTCGACCTCCAAACTATAACCCCAGACAAATTTATTTTTTTTATGATGGTACTGGGGATTGAGCCCAGGGACATTCTACCTCTGAGCTATGTTCCCAGACTTATTTTATTTTTATTTGGAAACAGGGTCTCACTAGGTTGATGAGAATCTCACTACTTGCTGAGCTATCTTTGAACTTGGGATCCTCCTGTCCCAGCCTCCCAAGTACTGGATTACAAGCATGTGTCACCAGGCCTGGCCCAGATTTTGTCTTAAAATTAAAGACAGGGTTTTGCTGAGTTATGGAAAGCCTCATAAGTTGCTGAGGTTGGCTTTGAACGTGTAAGCCTCCTGTCCCAGCTTCCCAAATATTGGAATTCCAAGAGAAGGCCACCACACCTAGGCTCCAGTACCTTTTTTAGCACTTAAAAATTGTGAAAAGCCGGGCGTGGTGGTGCACACTTGTAATCCCCGCGCTTGGGAGGCAGAGACAGGAGGATCACGCAGGTTCGAAGCCAGCCTCACTGACTTAAGAGACCCTGTTTCCAAATAAAAAAGTATAAAATAGGTCTGGGAGTGTAGCCCGGAGGTAGAAGGGTTCCATCCCCAGTACCACCAAAAAAAATAAAATAGTAAAGTAAATCGATGTGTGTGTGTGTGTGTGTGTGTGTGTGTGTTCTACTAGCCATTGTGATTTGCAGCCTAGGCGTCATCTCAGTTCTGCCTTCAAGAGATCATTGCTGCCAAGAGAGTTCTTCTCGCCAGAAAAAAGAAAAAAACTCTTTCTCTTCTTTCCTAAGGGAATTTCCCCAGTAATAGGCTACTTAACTTTTTCATTATATTGCTGGCTCCAATATTTGGCCGCCTGTAGCAATGCTTTACCTGTCAAGAATTAAGGACTTGCAGAAACGTCCGGAGGCTAGCCGTACCTTCTGTCACTGCATGCCAGCTCAGGGCACAGTGTTCTACTCCTGGCACTTTGTCCTGGAAAGTGGATGAGACCCTGCTTGTGAAGGATGGCTCAAGAGTTTAGTAATTTCACAGCGACAATCAGCCCGGGGCATCAGCTGTCAGGGTTCATGTTTCAATCTGCTGGCAAGCTTGCCTTTGAAACCAAAACATACCTTCTGTATTGAGCTTGGTCTCCCGGACCCTCTAGGGGTTTTGTTTACTGTTTTGAGTCTCTTGATCTATATACTAAAATGCAGCTTTATTATGTAAATAGTGGCACTAATTTTAACACAAAGTAAAGGAAGTTAAACAACATAGCATAGTAGAAATGGATTCAAACAAACAGGACGCGGTGGCACATGCCTAAAATCCCAGAATTTGGGAAGCTGAGACAGGAGGATTGCAGGTTCAAAGCCAGCCTCAGCAACCTAGAGAGACTGTTTCCAAATAAAAAATAAAATAGGAGCCGGGCGTGGTGGGGCACACTTGTAATCCCTGCGCCTGGGAGGCGGAGACAGGAGGATCGCGCAGGTTCGAAGCCAGCCGCGCTGGCTTAAGAGACCCTGTTTCCAAATAAAAATGTAAAAATAGGTCTGGGAGTGTAGCCCGGAGGTAGAAGGGCTTCCAGGAACCCCAGTACCACCAAAAATAAATAAATAAATAAATAAATAAATTAATTAATTAATAATAAATAAATAAATAAGGCTTAGGATGTATCCCAGAGGTAGAAAGCCCCTGGGTTCAACCCCCAGGGCCACAAATAACAATAACAATAATAAACAATGACGGGGCTTTGTTCAACAGAGGGTCAGGCTGCCATGGCCTTCTTAGCAGCCCACTTAATTTCCTACAGTTATTTTATCTTAGTTGAAATTCAAAGTAATGTTTTGATTTCAACATTCAATGTGTTTATTAGACCAGAAATTAGTCATTTTGATGACTATTGGCTTTCTTCTTTAAATCTTTTTCTTATTCAGTCATCCAAATTCCTTATTTGATGAAGACTGCTTTCTTTTCCCTTCATTTTATCAAAATCAGCTAGAATTAATATTCTAATTTTATTCAGAACTTGTAGCTTGTATTTCTCTCATACATCGACATACACACACACTCACACACACACACACTCACACACACACAAAAAAACCAACCACTTGAAATTACGCACCCCTGACACCCCTCAATGCTTGTCCTATCTCTGTCAAAAGCCACAGAGGCTGGGACCAGTCTCGACCTTGCTCAGCCGGATTCTTTACCTAGTACCATAACAGAGTGGGTAAAGGTCTTTATGGCTAGTTTAGCTCTGAGTCTGCGATCCTCCTACTGGTTTCCAGTGACTAGCAAAGAGAGAACAGAAGAAGGTTATAGCTAGAAAAGTTTATCTTCTCAACCTACCTACTAAATTATTTAATTTTTATCATAAAAAACCATGTGAAAGCATCGGTTTCCACTCCCCTACATCTTGCTTATGAATTGGGCATTTCTTGAAAGTTATGAGTTGTCGTCCATGGTCTTGAACACAGCATTTCTCCTGGGCCCTTACATGCTTCTTGTTCAATTACAGTAACAGTGCATGGCTAGGCTAAGACCCCTCAATTCTCAGTGCTAAGACTACATGAAGTAAATGGCCATTTTATGGAAAAAGAAGTTGCTGGATCTTTTCACAACCCTACCGCCATACATCAAACGAGATCACTAGGGAGGCACCGCATGAAATGTAATTTTCACTCTCCTTCTGCACTTTGTGCCAGCGCTTGATCATTTACTGCACGCTGCCATGGGTTTTTTATCCCCTGAGCTGTCTAGAGATCAAGGACCATATTCGGAACACGTTATGCTCCATTATGTTAGTATGTATTAAACGCAATCATATTTGCTGTTATGAGTGAATGAATCTCCTGTTTTATCTTGCAGGGAAGAGCATCAAGTGCCCCTGGGGGGCGTGGACAATGGATTAGGGCGATTCGTTGGCAATGACTCGTAGATTCAACTAAGGGTGAACCCTGCAGAATTAGCATGGAGCACAGGAGCTGGGAGATGCTGCCCCGGAGTACTCTCAGCAGAGCCGTCTCGGGCTTGGCATCCGTCGACAGTTCCTTAGCGTTTAATGTACAACGAATGCCTCCACCACAGAACAGGCCGAGCGGTGAGGCAGAGGGAAATTTGGAAGATAACGCTGAGAAGAACAGCTGCCGAGCATTAAGGATGTTAATCTAGTCCCAGCACAGTTTAATAATACGTGCCAAGTGGGTATTCAAAAAATAGTCATGATAACGATAGATGATCATCAGGACTCTGGAGGGTGCGAGCGGAAGGATTGGCTTCAATGCCTTCTGTGCTGTTTTTAGCTGTCTCTGACTTGCATCATCTCTCAGCTAATGATGCAGCCATCTGTGCTGTTGGTTTCCCCATCTGCAAAATAGAGATCATATCACTTTCTGCAGAAAGTTTGTGGGCTACGCTTTAATATCCTCCAGCGACACATCATATATAAACGCAAAGCAGGCAGTAAGAAGCCAAATGCTACCAAGGGAGCGAACATTAAGATACAGAAGATTAAATGTTAAGATTAATTTGGAACTTCTAAGTAATATTCTAATGACTTGAAGTGGTTGATACAAAGGTACTTGTATTGCATTCACTTTCATTTTAAGTGGATGAGAACATGAGAACATAATTTTTTTTTTTTTTTTTTTTTTTTTGGTGGTACTGGGGTTCCTGGAAACCCTTCTACCTCCGGGCTACACTCCCAGACCTATTTTTTTATATTTTTATTTGGAAACAGGGTGTCTTGAGCCAGCGCGGCTGGCTTCGAACCTGCGCGATCCTCCTGTCTCCGCCTCCCAAGCACGGGGATTACAAGCGTGCGCCACCACGCCTGGCAACATAAATTATTAATAAAAAAAATTCCTATGGTGTTTAGACTCATTAAACTCACTATCTTTGTACATACTTTTCCAAAATATTATGTGGGTTCTAAGTTAAGTTCTGAAGCAAATTTAACATTATTTAAGCCTCACTTCAACGAAGTGATCGTGTCTTAAAAGCACTGTAATAAATACAAAAAAAGAAGAAAGAAGAAATCTTTCTTGGCTATTCAGAAGATAAGAGGAAAAGAAAAGAATTCAGCTGGTTACAGGTAGTTCACACCTGTAACCTCAGTTCTTGGGAGGCTGAGACAGAAGGGTCACAAGTTCTAGGCCAGTTTTAACAACTTAGTGATGGTCTCAGCATCTTAGAAAGAACCTGTTTTAAAATAAAAATAAATAAAATAGGGTTGGGAATGTAGCTCAGAGGTAATATCCAGTATCACAAAAGAAGAGGAGGAGGAGGAGGAGGAAGGGAAAGTAACTCAGACTAGCCCATTATTGCCTAGTTTATACAGCAGCACCAAAGGAATTATCTGAGTGTTATCAACACGATATAAGCATGTCAGTAAAAGCCATTGGTTATTCTGACCCCGCCAGCCTAAATTCCCGGTTTCCTCAATTCTCTTTAATTATGCATACGGTTTCTTCTCTTTTGTTTATCTGATGGTGCATTGCCAAGCCCAGGCGTATTTGAAAGTAAATTTGTATTTCTATCAAAATGATACATGTATATGGTTTTAAAGTATAACTAAAAGGCAGAATTCCAGAATTCCAGAGACAAGAACCTGCAGTGATTTTTAGCTGTCTCTTCTGGCATTCACACAGCTACATATTTCTAAATAATACACATATTCTACTCTTTTGTATCATCCATTTTGTACACCACTGGGTTGCCTTCTGTCATGGTAGATGAGAACATCATTCTCTTGCACAATCATCTCTATTTGCATACCCTCCCAATATCATTAGAGTTTTGGGTTAAATCAACCTCCAATGTTTTTATTAATATGCAGTAATATGTTTACATTAATATGCATTAATATCATTTGCCACCAAGAATTACAGTCTGTTATTGATTGTACTTCCTCTCTCGCCTTTTACTTGTCCTGGAGTTAATTATCGCCTTACTGTTTGTTTTCTTCTTCCTGTATGCATTGCTAACCCTTCCTACGCCTCCCAAATACCTCTCTGTGCACTAGGTTCATAGCAGTGAGTAATCTATGAGTTGCACTCTTTTCTTAAGCATATCCCTGCTGAAGAACTTCATCCTCCTGTCTGTATTGGCTGCTCTATAAGCCTGTCAAAAGCACATCATCCTAGCCAGAAGTGGTGGTCCGCACTTGTAATCCCAGCATTAGGGTTGGGTGGAGACCAGGGGGTTGCAGCCTCAGCTACTTAGCAAGGCCTTTTGCAACTTAGTGAGACCCTGTTTCAATAATAAAAAAGACTAAAGAATATAGCTGGGGGTGTAGCTCAGAGATAGAAGGCCCCTGGGTTCCAACCCCAGGACCACACACACAAAGCACATCATCTAAGATTTGTGATTGCTCGCCCTCTCTGTCTCTCTCTGTATCTCTCTGTCTCTCTCTGTCTCTCTCTGTCTCTCTCTCTGTATCTCTCTGTCTCTCTGTCTCTCTGTCTCTCTCTCTGTCACTCTGTCTCTCTGTCTCTGTCTCTCTCTCTGTCTCTTTCTCTCTGTCACTCTCTCTCTGTCACTCTGTCTCTCTCTCTCTGTCTCTGTCTCTCTCTCTCTCTGTCTCTTCTCTCTCTCTCTCTCTCTCTCTCTCTCTCTCTCTCTCTCTCTCTCTCTCCAGATGATGCAGAAGCAAGGGTCCATCTTGGCATCTTGGAGGCTGAGAGTAGTTCTCACCAGACAACAGAACCTGTTGGCCCCTCATCTTGGACTTCCTATTCTTTATAAATTGTCCAGCCTGCGTATGCAGTTACAGCAGCACAGTGGACCAACACACGTCTCAAATCACACTGCCCATTGTGGCCTGCTGACACCAGGACCATCCTACTGAAACCTCCCTTCGCCACTCTGGGGTTCTCTTTGCCACTCCTCCGTGTCATGTCCTTACATCTAATCCCTGACTTCTTTTTCTTTTAGAGGAAAATATCCTCTGGTGGCTTATAGGAAAGGAGTATATGAAAGGTAAATTTTTTTGAAACTTGTATGTTGCGAAATATATTTATTCTGCCTTCACATTTGAAATTTGGCTGGATATAGAATTCTACATTGAAAATAGCCTCCAGTGTTCCTTCAGGATGTTGAAAGCACCACTGTAGAGTTGTTGTGAGGCCCAAAGCCATTCTGGTTCCTCCTCCTTGGTGCCTTACCTATTTCTTCTGAGTACTGACAGAATCTTCTCTTTGTCCTAGGCGTTTTGAAATGTCACAGTGATACGGGTCTGTGTTCATCCATTTTGTTGATACTTAATGATCCTTTCCAATATGAAAATATATTCTCCAGTTCTGAGACAGTCTTGAGTTACCTCCTGGATGGTTTCCTCCTCTGCGTTTGTCTCTTCCCTCTTTCTGGAAGTCCTATTATTTACATATTGGACCTCCTAGATCCCTTCTCTAATTTTCTTATATTTTGTGTTTTTCTCTGTCTCTCAGGCTTCTGGCAATACTTCCTGGGATATTTCCTCAACTCAGTTTCCATCAAGTCTTTTGTGTGTGTGCGCTATCAAGTTTTGTTTGTGCTCCCAGATCTTTTGAACGTTCCCTTTAAGGGCATGCCATATCTTCTTAATATCTCTCTGAGAATATTAAGGATAGTTTGTTTGTTTTTAGGTTTTCTTCCTGCAGTTCTCTCTTTCCTCTTTGTTTTGTAATCCGCTTTTGATGCCTGATCCTCCCCTGACTGACAACCCTTAGCCGTGTGCCCGTGTTTAAATGCTGAGGGTAGAAGGGATCACGTTGGTTCAGAGCTTCACAGGGGCTGATCTGGTGGGGCTGTTTGTTGGGAAATGTCTAGTATTAGTACCTTTAGGTCTTTCATCTTGGGCTCTTCTATCCTCAGAAAAGACACTTCTGGTCTCCTTCTTAAAGGCTAGAGTCCTGACCGGCAGGGTTCTGGCAGGGAATGTGGGGAGAAGACTAACAGGTGCAGGGGTGGGGGAATCTGGATGAGGTGTGGCAGTTCACCCAGTAGTGTGGACCAAGACAGCAAAACTAGCTGGGCCCTAACTGCTTCTTAAATTATGGTCAAGACCCCCGCTTTATCTCCAGTTCAAAGCAGCCTTAGCCAAGAATTACCAGTTGTCAGATAAAAGCCTTTAGCACAAAAAGTAGTCTCTAAGACAAACCCATAGAAAAGAATTATCCTTAATATCCTCAGAAAAAATATTTCATATCCTTACTTTTTTTTTTTGCGGGTCTGGGGATAGAACCCAGGGGCATTTGACCTCCAAGCTACACCCCCTGCCCTATTTTTTATTCTTTATTTTGAAACCAGGTCTCACTGAGTTGCAAAGGACCTCACTAAGTAGCTGAGGCTGTCCACGAACCGCAATCCTCCTGTCTCAGCCTCCGGAATGCTGGGATGACAAGCGTGCACCACCGCGCCCGGCTCTTAAAATTTTTTAAAAGGCCTTGGGGAATTTCTCGAGTCAGCCACTAAGTCATTTACCACTACACATCTACTTTTCAGCTGCTAAAATTTGTTACCATTGCAGAGCCAAATGGAACCAGAGTTCCTCTCCTATTCCTTGTGTCCATATGCGTTTTTATATTTTTATTTTTCACCATTCAGTTGCATTTTGAGGTAGATGTAGATCCCAAACAGGAATAATGGACTCATCTGAGAAAGTTATTTTATTGAGATTGTATTCCCAAATAAGAGCAACTTTCTTATGTGTTCTTCTTTGCAAATGAGTAAGCTCACATATCAGAGAGTGCTTTCAGCAGAAAAATTACAAAATTCTAATTCAAAATTGTGCACACAGTGTAGAATGTATTGACTCCTATAACTGGAGGTTCAGAGGTGAGGACACCTCGCTTAGCAGCCCAGAAACATCATTAAGAAGAACGTGTCACCCTGTTTCTCTATTCTGCTGCCCTCTTGTCACCATCATCCCAAGGCTGGTTCCCTTTATAGTCACCATGACTCACCGCAGTCTGATCTCAGAAGGGGTCATTAATCCATGGACGCTTCCTTTCTCTTTCCGTAATTGCAGCCCAGCCTGACCCTCTCTCTCTCCAGGCTCTTTCAGATATCAAAGTGTCTAGTCCAGTTTAAAACCACACTGCGGCTTCTCATCTAATGCCCTTCCCTGTCTCCAATTTAGACTTGATTTGTAACTCAAGCGACTCTCCTTGGGTGACGGCATGAACTTCACCTCTATCTCACTGTACCCTCCACGCGCCTCCCTATTGCCTCCATGGGGTTGGGAGGAAGACGGGGGAGAGGTAGCTCTCTCCTCCTTGCCTGGCACAGCCACTGTCCTCTCCCTGGGAACCTCAGGCAGTCTCCAGAGGACTGATATGTGGCCCTCCTGTGCACTTCACGTATGCCAGTTCTGGCTTGGGTCTGGACGCCTTCAACCTCCGCAGCACCCACCCACAGCTTCTTCTCAGACCGGCCAGTAGCCCCACGTCAGGCCAAGCTTGTGCGGCACTTACTTGACATCTGGAAAACCACCCATGCTCGCCATTTCTCCTGGGGGGTGCGCATGATTCCTCCTTTATTTGCCTTGACGGTTCTCTCCAATGAGTTTCCCATGCCCCAGAATTCCCCAAGAGCACATCAGCAAGTCTACTCCCTACCAGATTTCCAACTGAGGCAAAGAAAGCCAGCCTTGCATTTTCCACCAAGCAGATGTCTTATGACCTAGATAATGTTTAAGCTTCTGTCTTCACTCTATGTATAGTCTGGGGATATGTGGGGACAGGGAGAGGGCTGGGGAAGCAAAACTCATTTTGCCACTTCTTAGGTAATCATATGAATGTAAGAACGTTAGCTCCTCTTTAGCTGCTCTTGATCTCAGCTTTGGAGCTTTAGTCACAGTCCCAGGACATGAGGGAGGTCCTACTAAGCATCTTGTTTTACAGTCATAGTGGCCACCAGGAGAATTCTCATCAAATGCTTCCTCATTCATGTCTAGAAGCTCACTGATGAACCCTTCACAGAACAGAAGTTCTTCCTTCAACTGATCGATGAACTCACAGCATCTACCCACCACACAGAGATGTGTGCAGAGATGAATATACCACTTTGAATCTTAGTCTGAAATATAACTACAATGCACCAATAAAAAGTTAAAAATAAAATAAAACTGGGTAGAGTCCTGGTACTGTCTTTCAAGGGCTGGGTGTGGAGGAAGAAGTATACTTCTTGTAATTTGCCTTCAAAATGCATGCAGTTATATCAAATTTCCTCTGGGAGAAAAAGAAAACCTAGAGGCAGAAGGTAAGAGTTTAATTCTATGTAGACCTTAGGATAGTATCATAAATTATACCAAATTTATAAATTTATATTTATACCAAATATAAATTTTATATATAATATATAAATATAAATAATTTATATTTATACCAAATCTCCTCCATTATATCTACCAGTGGAAAAAATACAAAAGAGGATGATACTTTTGGCAGGGGAAAGCCAAAGACAAATTACAAAACATTTTTATAAGGATGTGTTAATGTAGAATAACTACAATCGAAAGAATTACTACATTTCACAGTTAAAATTTCAATTCCCCCTTCAAGGTTTGAATACAAATCAATTTCTTCAGTTCACAAAATCAAGAAAGAATATAATTTTCTTTACTTTTTTCTGTGGCTTAATTTTCATTTTGAGACCGTAGGATGATAGAAATAACCCTGAACATTCAAGACTTCCTTCCCACGCACATTTTTACTTTGATATTAGAGGGGATAGAGTAGAAAAGACCTGCATCTTCAGTGTCATTGTGGAACAGACCCCCTTCAAAATTAAATGCTCCAGATTGCTTTAACTTCTGGTCTTCGTCATGATAAGGACAGAAACCAAGGAAACTAAGACTGACATATCTGGCTAAGCATGGCCTGACTAGACAGATATATAGGTATATCACCTGGCTTGGTTTCTGTGAATTAGAACTACTTCTGTGAGACCTGAGGAGAAACAATCTAGCTGCTTCTCTCCAGTTGAACTAAATTGTATAAAATTCAGTTTCCCCTTTTTCCATTATTTGCTTATTTTTTTAGTGGAAGGCTGAATCCAGCCAGCCAGGATCCAGGCAGTTTTCCTAGCCTGGCTGCTAAGAGCAATTGCTCAGTGACCCTAACAGCTTGTCACTAAGATGACCAAGTACGTGTGTAGGCTTGAAGCCTCCTCTTCCTCCTCCTCCTCTTCCTCTTTCTCCTCTTCCTCCCCATCTTCTTCTCCTTCTCCCTTTTCTTGTGGCACTGGGGATTGAACTGGGCAGGGGGGCATTCTGCCTCGGAGCTACGCCCCAGCTCATTTTATTTTTTACAGTGGGAGAATCTATTTTTAATGCATTATTTTGGTTTTGTATCTGTGATGCTAGGGATTGAACCCAGAGCACTACACATGCTGGACAAGTGCTCTACCACTAAGCCACATTCTATTTTATTTTGAAACAGTGTCTCGCTAAATTTCTAAACCTGGCCTTGAACCTGTGATTCTCCTGTCTCAGCATCCCAAGCACTTGAATTACAAGCGTGTGCCACCACACCCAGCTTCATCTTCCTTTGATGACATTTGAGGATCTATCTGAGACCCTGTCTGGGTGGACTCTTATATGTCAGGGTTTATGACCCAGAAAGCAGGGAATGTATAGAATCCCCTTGCAATTGCATAAGTCTTTTTTTGATGCATCCATCCCTGGGGCTTTGCCTAGGAAGCAGCCTTTGGGCCTGTTTATACAGAAAAATGCAGATATCTACATTTTCATTAGTTTCCTCTGACTTCTCTCTCCCACCCACCCCAAGGGAAGCATTTTCACCCCTCTCCTTAAACCACCTTGAACCTTCGGCTAACCCAGAGTGTCTCAACATCAGCACTATTAATTATTTGGGGCCAAATAATTCTTTGGTGTAGTGAGTATTCTCAGCATTAAGGGGTGTATAGGAGCATCCCTGGACTTCAGGCCATAGTAGATGGCAGCATCTCCCATTTTTTAC
Organism: Muscardinus avellanarius; assembly: GCF_963383645.1. Classification (NCBI taxonomy): domain Eukaryota; kingdom Metazoa; phylum Chordata; class Mammalia; order Rodentia; family Gliridae; genus Muscardinus; species Muscardinus avellanarius. The sequence continues at coordinate 4,035,273 of NC_137798.1, forward strand.
AATCACTACCAAAAGACCATTCTTGGCTAACCCCAAGAGTCTCCTCTGTCCTCCTAAATCATGCACTTTAATACACAAAAACTAGGAAGAGACTCAAAGGCAGTTTACTCAGCTCTGAGGCGACGGATGCCTTGCTTCTTCCTTAAGACAGTGCATGTAAATGGGAGAGGCAAGGTAAAAGGGGGGATTAGAAGCATAGGGAATAGGGTTAATATTCCTAAAGCAATGTCTCTCATGTGTTGTGTGTCTCACTCCTTGCCTTAGAATGGACTCTCCATGCCCATTCTAGCACCTCCTTTGTGTGTATACGACATTTTGTCTATGGACTGCCCGAATAAGCATACAGAAAGAAATCAAGTGGGGAAGAGAATTTAATCACTAAATTCTGATTGATGCCACTGAAAACAGAATTATCCTTAACATCTCACACATATGTCTGTACCCATGCTTCTCAGTATTGAACTTGCCTTCCGGGTTTGGAACTTGCGCTCCCTCTGTTGAATTAGAGAAAGGCTTGGGCTTTGACGAGGGTGGGGGATAGAGGCCTTTAGTCCTGGCAGGAGTTATTCCAGGGAAATCAGTAAGAACCAGCAACAACTCTACTGACAGCAAATCTCTCATCAGCTCACCTGTGAGGGAGGTTTCACCACTGCTCTGGGGCCATTATCCCTTCTATATGCATCCATTTATCGTTAATTCATTTAATTTTGTCAATAAAAGGCTCCTGAGTTCTCAGAATAGGAATATCTGCAGAAGTTCTCATAAAAAGATGCTGGAGATCATAGTTTCATTTCTGGGAAGGTTTTCAGGCTTTTTTATTATTATTCTTCTAGTTAACTGGCATCGCCTGGGCACAAATGAAGAAAAACACCGGTTGGAACCTGAGGCTAAGAGAAGGGGGAGGTATTTTAGTTTCTGACACATCATATATGGGAAATATAAAGCAGGGGGTTTATCATGGGTTCCTGTGCTCCACAGGACAACGGTTACCCTGCGGGAAGGGTGCTCTCCCAGGTCAGAAAGCAGAGAAACAAGTCCTTGGCTGTTTGCAGGCAAGTGAGTGGATGGAGACAGCATAGGCCACGCAGACAAATCAGATCCGAGGTGAAGGCAGCCAGGGCAACAGAAGCTTCCAGTGCAATTATCATCTTCCCTTTAAAGAAAGCTGAGGTGCCTCACAGTTACCTTGAACCTGGGAGGGAAAGGCTGGCCCACACCTGGCTCCACTAATCACTCAGAAGAGAGGTTGTTGAGGTTATATTCAAAGCCAGCTTTGAGGAAGATAAATAGCTTTGTCTCAAAACTCCACCTTCCTCCGGGGCGTGGTGGCGCACGCTTGTAATCCCCAAGCTTGGGAGGTGGAGACAGGAGGATTACACAGGTTCCAAGCCAGCCCCGCTGGCTTAAGAAACCCTGTTTCCAAAAATTAAAATAAAAGAGCCGGGCGTGGTGGCGCACTCTTGTCATCCCAGTATTTGAGAGGCTGACACCGGAGGATCACGGTTCGTGGACAGCCTCAGCTACTTAGTGAGGCCCTCTGCAACTCAGTGAGACCTGGTTTCAAAATAAAGAATAAAAAATAGGGCAGGGGGTTTAGCTCGGAGGTTGAATGCCCCTGGGTTCCATCCCCAAACCCACACACACACAAAAAAAGTATAAAATAGGTCTGGGAGTATAGCCCAGAGGTAGAAGGGCTTCCAGGAACCCCAGTTAAAAAAAAAAAGACTCCACCTTCCTCAAAGCCTCTCCTTCCAGGTTTCAGTTTAGGGCCAGCCACCAGCCAGGAACAAGGGTTCTGCCTTGGGCAATGAGGCTCAAACTGGCAGCAATCTAAGGAAGAGGGGGCTCGACTGCTTGTGGCTGGAGAAACCTGCAGTCGGGATTTCAGGGAAAATCCCAGAAACTGCCCAGAAACATTTTAATCTCGGTTTTTTTCCTTCCTCTCTGATGTAATGTCAAATACCTAAAAATACTTTGTTGGTAAATAAGAAAAACTACGGGAACTGATGGATCCTGCTGGATTATCATGTTAGAGTGCACACCAAATTTAATCTCCACCATTTGAGGCAAAAATGGCCTGTGGGGGCCTTGAGTGGGTAATTTTCTAGGAACAGATATTGTGAGGGAAATTTCTCTCTCTCTCTCTCTCTCTCTCTCTCTCTCTCTCTCTCTCTCTCTCCCCCCCCCCCTGCCATTGGAGCTTGAAGAAGGAGCCACTCGGATTGAGAGTACCACCAGTAGGTATGGTATAGAATTCAGAGGGTCAAAATTCCCAGCAACTTTCTGTTTGGAGATTACTCTGGTTTGTTTGAACTGGATGAGATTGCTTGTTTGTTTGTTTGTTTTCTTTTCCTCTTCTCATAACTGCTTTCTCTCCAGAATGGGGGATTTCAACACCATCTGAGCATCCTTGGCCACGTACTAATAGACTAGACAACTTCTGCTTATGACTCCATAACTAGAATGGAGTCAATATACTATTGTGACACCACACGGCCCATGTACGTGTTTGGTTCTTGTGCGAGATGCCCACTTAACAGTTCCTTAAGTCATCATTCTACTCTACAATAGGAATCGTTTTGCCAGAGGTCAGGTAAACAGGATAAAATCCCTTACGTACGAGTTTTCACACTATTGCAATGAGAACTCTTAAAAATGGGGAACTAAGTTGATGTTGCAGAAATGAAGGAAAGACTTTATTCCCCTCCTAGACAGTAAAACTCGGGAAAAAGGGGAAGACGAAGAAACTGACCCTTGGGATGCCCTAAAGCCATCCTCAGCTACTGCAGAGGCCACAACACTGCCGTAGAGGATGCTGTAACTCCGCTGCCATACGGAAAACAGGCAGGGACGGGCTTTCCAAGAGCTGACAGGGCCCTCAGTTTGGCCAGGGAGCATCCCATTGCAGATGGAGGCTGGAATCCGGATGGTCAGTGGAGAGAATGGTACCAGATTTAAAGTCCCTTCTCAACTTCAGATTTGCTAAACTGGACAAACTTTGACCCACGTTATAGAGAAGATCCACAGAGATTGGCTGATCTCTTTTGTCTCTTTGCTAATTTGCCACCCTGCTTGGGAAGATATCCACGCCCTTTTAAATATCCTGCTAACTAGCTGGGTGTAGTGGTGCACACTTGTAATCCCAGGATTTGGGAGGCTGAGACAGTCGGATCGCGTGGTTCGAGGACAGCATCAGCTACTTAGTGAGGCCCCCTGAAACCCAGTGAGGCTCTGTTTCAAAGGACAAAAAATTGGGCTGGAGGTGTAGCTCAGAGGTAGAATGCCCCTGGGTTCTAACCCCAGTACTGAAAGAAAAAAAAAAAAGTCCTGCTAAGTGCAGGTGAAAGAAAGATAGTGATGGACAAAACCAATGAGAAGGCACCGTGTCTCCAACACAAAGATCCCGCTGCTGGACCTGTTGTTCTCTTTGTAGGACTTGATTGGAATCCGAGGCATGCAGACATGATGGGTCAATTAGGTCATTGTAAGCAGTGTGTATTGGCAAGGTTAAGGAGAGTGGGGCCTAAACCTTGAAGATTATTTTTATTTATTTATTTTATGAGTCTGCGGATGGAACCCAGGGGCATTCGACCTCCGAGCCATACCCCCAGCCCTATTTTTTATTCTTTATTTTGAAACAGGGTCTGAGTTGCACAGGGCCTCACTAAGTAGCTGAGGCTGCCTGCAAACCCAGATCCTCCTGTCTCAGCCTCCCAAACGCTGAGATTACAAGCGTGCGCCACCACGCCCGGCAAACCTAGAAATTTAAATAAAATAACAAAAAATAAAGGTAAATGAGGTTACCCAAGCATTCTTAGAAATTTGTTTTAGACATTTTTTGAATTTATCAGGTATACTGAAAGCACATGGATGCTGATCCACAGAAACCCCAGAGGATACGAGAATATTCAACATGACTTTTATAGGGAGAAGCACCCAACAGGCTCAAAAAATGTAAAATCTAGAAAGGACTTTAGAAATGAATCCATCCCAGCCGGGCGTGATGGCGCACGCTTGTAATCCCCGAGATTGGGAGGCTGAGACAGGAGGATCCCACGGGTTCGAAGCCAGCCTCAGCTACTTAGAGAGGCTCTCAGCAACTTAGTGAGACCCTGTTTCCAAATAAAGTATAAAATAGGTCTGGAAGTATAGCCCAGAGGTAGAAAAGCTCCTGGGTTCTACCCCAGTACTACAAGAAAGAAAAGAAAGAAAGAAAGAAAGAAAGAAAGAAAGAAAGAAAGAAAGGAAGGAAGGAAGGAATCCGTCCCAGTCAATGGAATTGCTTATATGATACAAGACATACAGAAACAGCGAGACAAGGTATAGTTTTTGTGGCTCCAGCAGGACAGGACGTGAGGAGAGGAAGGCTGGGACGAAGTAAATATGGAAACAGAACTATCCAGAGGAGACCGATGTGCATATGCAGAGTAGAGGGATGTTGGAGATGTGACTGGCCAACTTAAAAAAAAAAGGGAATGGGAGATGGAGGAGGAAAGGTACAAGATGGTGAAACAGGCCAGGATTTGATGATGCCGGAAGAGGCCCTGGGCTCCTTCCTCTCTCTCTCAGGGCCAACTGAGAGCGCCCCAGGGAGCCCAGATAAATCTGACAGTGGGGGATTCAAATATGAAGTTTCTCTCTAACACAGGAGCTACTTTTCTTATTATTAATATTGAGGTGATTTATCCCAGCAAAAAGACAGCATCTGTCACGCAGCAAAGGAAGAAGAAGTGCAGAAAAGAAACAAACAAAAAAAACCTTCCTCCAACTTCTGGACTGCCAGCTGGGAGACTTGAGAGTGAAAGCACAGATTCCTCTACATGCCAGACCATCCAGTTCCATCACTGGGATAATACTTACTGTGCAAACTGAATGCTCAAATAACCTCGTCAAAAAAAAAAAAAATAGGAATACGATAGAAAATGAAATAATGAATTTTTTTTTTTTGCGGGTCTAGAGATGAAACCCAGAGGCATTTGACCTCCAAGCTACACCCCCTGCCCTATTTTCTATTCTTTATTTCGAAACAGGGTCTCACCGAGTTGCAGAGGGCCTCACTAAGTAGCTGAGGCTGTCCGCGAACCTCGATCCTCTGGTCTCAGCCTCCCGAGGGCTGGGATTACAAGCATGTGCCACCACGCCCGGCTCTGGAATAATGAATTTTATGCAGTTTGATCCAACTGGAGAGAAGCGGCTCCTCTGATCCTCTAGTCCCAGGAAGTGATGTCCATTTAGACAAACAAAAACCAGGTGATATACCTAGGTAGATGTAGCCAGGCTGTGCTTAGCCAGGGAGCAGGTCTCTGGCAGAGATCTTAGTTTCCTTGGTGTCTGTCCTCAGCATGAGGAAGTTCAGAAGTTAAAACAACTTGGGGCGTAGCCGGGCGTGGTGACGCACACTTGTAATCCCTGCGCTTGGGAGGCTGAGACAGGAGGATCGCGCAGGTTCAAAGCCAGCCTCAGCTACTTAGTGAGGCTCTCAGCAACTTAGTGAGACCCTGTTTCCAAATAAAGTATAAAAAAGGTCTGGGAGTATAGCCCGGAGGTAGAAAGCCTCTGGGTTCCACCCCCAGTACCACCAAAAATAAATAAATAAATAAATAAATAAATAAATAAAACAACTTGGGGCTTTTCATTTGAAACCTCACTGGCCCAAAGTCACAAGCCTCCACTATGGTGGAGCTGGGATTGGAGGACACAGGAGCAGTCTGACCTCAGTGTTCAAGGGCCTCGCCATGTGCCTTGGACTCTGCCTGGAGGATGCCCGGGGCTGCATGCCCCTCTTCCCTTCTGGAGCTCAACCTAGAAACTGGGGCAGTCCGTCCATCAACTCAATCTGGAATACGTCAAATAGCTGTCACTTCAACCGAGTGTCACGTTTTCTCCTTTAGGAATTGTTTTCTTTGGCTGCAGCGACAGGAAACCCCTACTGTGATGCTACATCTCCATTTGTGGGAGAAAACATGAATGTCTTTCACTAGACACCACGCAGAAAGAGGTTCAGATGGTGCGCCACTTGGGAGGAGGAAAAACATAGCTCGTACAACCTTTTTAGTTCGGAAACTGCTTTTGAATTTTTTTTTTTTTTTTTTTTTTTTTTTTTTTTTGGTCCTACTGGGGTTCCTGGAAGCCCTTCTACTTCCGGGCTGCACTCCCAGACCTATTTTATACTTTTTTATTTTTGGAAACAGGGTCTCTTAAGCCAGCAGGGCTGGCTTCAAACCAGTGCAATCCTCCTGTCTCCGCCTCCCAAGCGCGGGGATTACAAGCATACGCCACCACGCCCGGCTGCTTTTGGATTTTTATTAAAATGTTATTCTAGCCAGGTGTGGTGGCACACGCTTGTAATCCCAGCATTCAGGAGGCTGAGACCGGAGGATCGCAGTTCACAGACAGCCTCAGCTACTTAGGCCCTCTGCAACTCAGTGAGACCCGGTTTCAAAAACAAAGAATAAAAAATAGGGCAGGGGGTGTAGCTCTGAGGTCGAATGCCCCTGGGTTCCATCCCCAGACCCACACACACACAAAAAAAGTTATTCTTCGAAGAGTATAGAAATACATCTGGCATTAGCCTGTTAGAAGTCGACCATTTACTTCAAATATACATGAGAAATATACCCAACCAGATTCTGCTTCATCAGAATTTATTAAGTTATACATAGATATCATCAGGACGACACCAAAAGGGCTACATTTGACAGATTCTTATAAAGTGGACAAAATTCTCTGACGGATATTTTCCGCTTGATAGAAGCTGTAACAATTATGAAGGCTATGATAGACAAGCTTGAAGGGACACAGCGCTGGCTCTCGGGGCCAGCAGCTACGACAGCATGCACACGGGGTCCAGGAGGCAGGGGAGCCTCGAGGGAGGGGCCGGGCCCCCCAGTCCGCTGTGAGCAAAGGACGCAGCGAGGGAACAGACACAGAGAGGAAGGCGCTCCCTCCCCCAGGGCAGGGCCACAGGATTCAGGAATCACAAGACAGCACATCCAAGAGGAGAAAGGGAAAGCACACGCTGAGCTTCCTCAGGGGACAAGGGGCCAGGGAGGCCAAAGGAGGGATGTGCTGGGACCAGTCTTTGGGATGTGGAAGTTTGGGATGAGGAGACCCTCCCACTGCCCCTCAAGCTCGCTCAAGGCACCAGTTGGCCCCCAAGGACCACTAACAGGAACAAAACGCTCAGAGAGAAATGGAGAGTGGAGCTGGATTTGCCCTCACTAGCGTGAAGTGTTACGTTTGAACCAGCCTGGTGAGATCCGTCCCACAGTGGGCTAGAGCCATGTATGAGAACCACCAGAGGACTAGTCAGCTGAGGACACGGCCCTCCCTCTCTCACCCACTTTGGCTCCCACCTGAGACTTCATTGCAAAGGGGAAATGAAGACCTCCTCTGAGCGAGGTGTCTCCTTGGCTTCTGATGTTGATTCTTCCTGTTCTGGTCCTCTCTCTCTCAGAACCACAGCTGCACCACACACTGAAACTGAGATCGATGTGCCTGGCCCTTCTCTCAGTCCGACAGAGACGACAATTTTTTATTCTTTATTTTGAAAAAGGGTCTCACTGAGTTACAGAGGGCCTCACTAAGTGTAGCTGAGGCTGGCCCCGAATCCTGATCCTCCTGTCTCAGCCTCCCAAATGCTGGGACTACAAGCGAGCGCCACCACGCCTGGCTCTTATCCACCTTTTAATTCCAAACATTTCCATAAGATGATTTGTTCCAAAATAGTTTACTCATAACTGACTGTTACAGAGCACGTGTTGTGGAGAAAAAGACCACAGTGCCACGGGTGTTTCTCAGTCTTTCTTTCCTGCCTCTAAGCTTCTCTCTCATTTGATGAGAAAACACAGTTTAAGAGAAAAACCACAGTGAAGAGCCTGCCAGCATTTTCCAGCCAACACTGGCCATGGCTGGAGGGGGGACCAGTACATCTTTCTGAGCCTTGACGATATCAGGGTAATGGAGAACAACTCTCTCCCTCAGCCCCTGGCACTTCGATCCCTGTGTCTGTCAAACAGGAGCGGAATAGTCATCCCTTACTTATATCTCAATGAAAGGCATCGGGGTGATCGGGACCTCCAGAGAAATAGTTTTAGGCATTATGACCCTACCTTCGCAATGTCGTAGGTTTTCCTACTTGTTATGTTTAGCTCACCCAATGGACATCTTCTTCACAGCCATGCCACTGTCACCACCTTGGACTTTCCCTACAGTGCCTCGGCTCCCTCTGAGCTCCTTTCTGTATGTTTTCTGCTGAACCCAGAAAAATGGGAATCTACCCCCAAATAAATACATGGAGCAACCACCCTAAGACCTGCTCCAAACCGCCCAGCTTTCGTCCCACAGAGAGAAATATGGACTTTACTGAGGACGTGGATCACTGAGGCAATGAATGGAGAGGCCGTTTGACTTCACAGATTTCCCTTTCATTCGAAAGCACTCGGCCCACACAGGAGGACTCGCCCCACAGTGGGCTGGATGCGCTCACACAACTCGCATGGCCAGAGCGAAGGACGGGCAGCGATGCAGACGCTCCGGTCGCTCCCGGGGATTCCCAGTGCTCGCTAGGAATCCACCTCCGGGAAGATGCTCACTTTGTTGTTCCTGCTCATCTTGCGCTCCACCCTGCCCGCCTTGGGCATCTTTGTCTGGATCAGCTCTTCTGGGGTATTGCCCAGTGGAGGAAGCAGCCTCTTCTTGCTATTCCGGGTCTCTGAAAGCCACTGAGGGGGCAACTCAAAAGGCCCAAAGCCAAACTGCAGGGAATACTTGTCAGGGAAGGTCTCGGGCTCCACGGGGGCTGCTGGTGCCACCTGGGATATAGAGTCCACTGTGCCTGGGGGTACAAACTGGGACCCGTGTTCTCCCTCCAGGCAGGTGCTCAGCCCCTCTTTGGCCTGGAAGTCAACTGAGCCCAAGTACTTGGCCTCGCTCTCTTCCTCATCCTCCGTGGGCTTAAAGATCTGCTGCTGTCCGATGTGGAACATCTCCAGGAGCTGGCTGCCAGAGCGCAGGCTGGGTTCCAGGCTGGCGTCGGCCACCCCGCTCCCCGCGCTAACCACGTTACGGCGACTGTACCGGTGGTGCAGTTGCACCAGGGTCCCTATCAAGCACTTGCGGACTGATTTGTTCACAGTTAGAAAGAGCACGGGGTTTGCCAGCAGAGAGACTTTGGGCAGCCAAATGGCGGTAAGCAGCAAGAATACAGACGTGTCGGGCACGTTAAGCACAGTCTGGTAGACAACCAGAGTGGCGTAGGGCACGCTGCACAGGATGAAGACCATCACCATGGACAGCAGGGTGGCGTGCAGCTCGGCCTCCCGCTGGGAGGCATAGGGGATAGAGATGGTGTTCTGCGGGGTCCGGAGCGCAGCTATGATGGCCTTCTTCTTCTGGCTGGCACTCAGGGCCCGTCGGATCAGGATCAGGAAGAGAAACACCACAGCCACAGGCACGATGACCGTGGTGATGTTGTAGACCAGAACGTATACCAGGTGGCCCAGGGAATTGCTCCAGACTTCTGTGCAGGTGGACATGGCATAGATGTCGGCCACATTGGTCACTGCAAACACAGGGACACTGGCCACCACTGCGTGGGCCCAGATGTATATCACCAGTTCCCGGGACCTGGAGTCAGATATTTTTCTCTCCAGTGGATAGAGGACTGAGTAGTACCTGGATGATACACAAATGAGATTAATTTACCAATAGTAGGTGAGAGAGGGAAATGGCTAGGTCTCTTGTTTTTAATTTGGCTTAAGAAAGGGAATCTTAAGGGGAATCCAGGAAGCCAAACCTTAAGTTTCTAGAACTTTGCAATACAATGAAAAGCATCACATAATCACTACACCAAGACAACAACAAAAGTCAATTCATGGCTACGCTTAGAATTATTGCCCCAGGATTAAAACCTATAGTACCCTCAAAATAAAGGATGCCTCTGCTTGCTCTAAAGGCATCTAGTCTGTCTGTCTGTCTGTCTGTCTGTCTGTCTGTCTGTCTGTCTGTCTTGGCTACTTCAGATTGAGCCCAGGGGCGTTCTATTTCTCAGCACTTGTTTTATTTTGATCAATAGCATTGTTCTCATGACAATTCTAAGGGCAACCAATAGGTCTAAAATACCTGCACAATTACATTTTTGTTAGAATTAGATAATACTTTTTTTTTCCCCTTTCAAGCTAAACAGAATTCCAGATGTACTTTGTTTTGCTCTCACCAGCGACTTTTTTTGTGTGTGTGGTATTGGGGGTGGAACCCAGAGGCTTTCTACCTCTGGGCTATACTCCCAGACCCATTTTATATTTTATTTGGAAACAGGGTCTCACTAAGTTGCTGAGAGCCTCACTAAGTAGCTGCGGTTGGCTTCGAACCTGCGCGATCCTCCTGTCTCAGCCTCCCAAGCGCGGGGGTTACAAGCGTGCGACACCACGCCCGGCATATCACCAGCAATTTGAAGAAATGGGATAATTCTTCATTCCCTAGAGCCACATGTACCATGCAGGGGCTGCCACCAGCCATCAGAGATATGGTGAATTTCTTCCTATCAGCTCAGCCCACATCCTTGCCATCAGCTAATACTGGAGTTGACCTCCCAACCTCAGTGACATACAGTCATTCAGCCCTAAAAGTAATGAAGTACTGATACATGCTATAAGACAGATGAACCTGAAAACATGCCCAGTGAAAGAAGCCAGGCAGAAAGGCACACATACTATATGGCCCTGCTTGAAACTCCAAAAGGAAAACATGGAGATTGAAAGCCTGGTAGCTGCCTGGGTCTGGGGATGGGATTGGGAGCAACTGTAAATGGGCTCAAGGTTTCTTGGAAGGTGCAGCTAAAATTCGTTGACTTGCACCTTTAAATGGGTGAATTTTATAATATGTAAATCATATTGTAAAACCCACTCTAATTTTTAGTAGTATTATTTGGGGGTATTGGGGATTGAACCCAGTGGCATTCTACCATCGAGCTACAACCCAGCCTTTTTATTTTTTTTTAATTTTGAAATGAGATCTCATTAATTTGACCTCGCCAAATTGCTTAGACTGGCCTTGAACCTGCAATCCTCATGTCTCAGCCTCCCCGAGTACTGGGATTATAGGTGTGTGCCACTGCACCCAGCAAAAAAACTATTTTTGTTTTCAACCTCCAGGAAAGAGTCCAGGGTGTAAAACTGAAGACTTCAGACTTCACCATTACCAGATACAGTGGCCCACACCTGGAGTCTGAGCTTCTAGAAAGGCTGAAGCAGGAGGAGCACTTGAGTACAGGAGTTCAAAGCCAGCCTCGGCAACATAGCAAGACCCTGTCTCACAAGAAGAAATATTTCTCAAGAGCAGGGAGTACGGGGGCAGTTGAAGGGATACCTGCCAAGAACACAAGTAGTTGAGCACCAAATGCATTAAGGCACCCACCAGCATGTCAACTTGAGGCAAAGACTCTGACTTCCAAATTACAGATGATGGAGCCGGGCGTGGTGGCGCACGCTTGTAACCCCTGCACTTGGGAGGCTGAGACAGGAGGATCGCACAGGTTCAAAGCCAGCCTCAGCTGGCTTAAGAGACCCTGTTTCCAAATAAAATATAAAATAGGTCTGGGAGTGTAGCCCGGGGCTAGAAGGCCCCTGGGTTCCATCCCCAGTACCGCAAAAAAAAAAAAAAAAAAAAAAAAAAAAAATTACAGATGATGGCAAGAAGTAAGATACAGGGTCCATTTAGGAATAAGCATCCCTTTTTAAATGACCAGAAGAGAAAACAACCACCATGACGATATGAAGCCTTGGAATGAAATCCCCCAGAGGGATTCTGGTGTTACCCGTCTGGGTCCAAATGGGCCATCTTAATCATTTGTGAAATAACCACTGATTCACTTCTGAATCACACAAAAATGTTTTCACCTTGCATCAAAAGTCCCAGATTGCAGTTATCAATCAGATGAGCAATCTAGTTCAAATGGCAATGCAAGTCCGATTCCAACCGAGCTGAAGTGGCAGCAGAGCCTGCAGCTCTGCTCCAGCGTCCTCGGGACAGAGCCCTACCCCGGGGCTCTGCGCGCCTGGCGAGGCTGTTTGGGAGTTCACTTCCTGTCTATTGACCACTAGCAGACTGAAAAGTAGTGTGTGGAACTTTAATGATTCTTCATTTGTTTCATGATGTTTTGTTTTCAGTACACTTTTTTTTTTTTTTTTGGCAGTACTGGGACTGGAACTTAGGGGCATTGTACCTCTGAGCTACACCCCCAGCCATATATATATATATATATGTGTGTGTGTCTTTTTATTTTTGAAACAGGGTCTCACTGAGTTGCAAAGGGCCTCACTAAGTAGCTGAGGCTGCCCGAGAACAGCGATCCTCCCATCTCAGCATCCTGAATGCTGGGATTACAAGCCTGCGCGCCACCACGCCCAACTTAGTATACTTAAAAAAAAAAAAAAAAAAAAAAAAAAAAAAAAAAAAAAAAAGTTGAAGCCAGGAGGAGGGAGGGAGCCAGGGAAAAGCCCACCAAGGGCTGTGTGCGCGCCTATCACTACCACTGTGAGCTGTACTCTATGATGTGCTTTTTATAATGCACCCAAAAGAGTATTTTTTTTTTTTAATCTGAATCTGAACATGGTGGCTTGCACATACTTGGGAGGCTGAGACAAGAGGATGACAGGTTCCAGGGCAGGCTCCACAACCTAGCGAGGCCCTCAGCAACCTAGCGAGACCTGTTTCACGATAAAAAGGGTTGGGGATGGAGCTCAGAGGTAGAACTCCCATGGGTTCGATCCCCAGTACCAAAAAATAAAAATAAAAAATAGTCACGTCTCTGGGAACCTGAACTTACCTGTCCAAAGCAATGGCGGGGAAGCTGAGGATGCTCACAGAGCAGAAGACTTTGTGCAGAAACTTGGCGACCTTGCAGAAGAGCATGGTGTAGATCCACCAGCAGCAGTGCGGGCTGGCGCTGAGCACGATGTCGAAGGGCACGCACACCAGACTGGCGCAGATCCCCGAGCAGGCCAGGTTTTTAATGAACCTGTTGGTGACAGATTGGAACACGGTTGTGCGGCAAGTTGACCATAACACCATGAAGTTTCCTGGCCGGACAGGCAAAAATAAAGAATAAAAATAAAAACAGAAACAAATTAAGAATTTAAATTAAAAGGAAAAAAATACTGGTTAAAAGATTTAAAGACACATTCAAAATGCGATGTCAAAGAACTTCATTCAAATACACACGATATTGCCAATTTATGTAAAATTATTAAATCATACACATATCTAAAAGTCCAGATGAAGTTTTAGTGGTGAGTTCTATTATTTAACTTTAGGAAAAGCCGGGCGTGGTGGCGCACACTTGTGATCCCCGCGCTTGGGAGGCTGAAACAGGAGGATCGCACGGGTTCGAAGCCAGCCTCAGCTGCTTAGTGAGGCTGTCAGCAACTTAGTGAGACCCTGTTTCCAAATAAAATATAAAATAGGGCTGGGAGTATAGCCCAGAGGTAAAAAAAAAAAAAATCCCCTGGGTTCCACCATAAAAAAATTAATTTTAGGAAAAATGTTATTATTTTGATGATGGTTCAGTACCATTGGCATATAAACAACTAGCTAGATTTACTTAATCTCGTTAACTTTAATTACCAAGTTTACTAATGACTTCCAAGTTGCCAAACTACAACACAAATGTGCTGCAAGCCACACGTGTCATTTAAATTTTTCTAATAAATATATGCTCATAAAGTAAAAAGGCAAGCGGTATTTTGACACTAGATTTTATTCAACCCAGTAGCCCCAAATCATTTTAATATGTTATTATTATTTTAAAATTAATAAAGTGCTTTCCGTTCTTGTTTTTGTAGTCAGTCTTCAAAATCCTGGGTGTGTTTTGTTTCAGCTCATCTCAGTTGGAACTAGTCAAGTTCCAGGTGCTCAGGGGTCACATGTAGCTCGTAGCTACTGCACTGAACAGTAATATTCCAGTTTTCAGCAGCCACGGAACCACCAGCCACCTCTCTCTGAGCTTTCTCTCCTGTGGCTTCCCTCCCAGCCTCCCACCCCAGCCCGGCTGCTCTGAACCTTCTGCTAGGCCCTCCTCACCCTCTCTGCACCTCTCACTCTTCTATCTTGTGGCTTTCCACCAAAATGCTGATGGCTTCCAAATTCATATGCAAAGGAGGCCTCTGCTCTCCACCGGAGACTCCTCTTCCCAACTATATCACTGATTCTCCACCCCTCCATCTATTTCACACCACGGGCTCCTCCAGGGCCTCCCTGAGCCAGGCTTACCCACCTAATCTCACACCTCGCTCTCCCTGGCTCGCTGGGCACCAGCTACGGTGCCTTTTCTGCTCTTGAAACACCTGTCTCAGTGCATTTGCACAAGTTTTTAAAAATGTGCTTTTATTAAGCATCATAATTATACGTCATAATGAGGTTCCACGCAAAGAAGCCCACATGTACACAGCACTTGGTGTGTCCTCCCCATCCTCCGACATATTATTGAGATAACGTTGCATCTGTACAAAGCATTATTTGAACTGTCTCCGTCACCAAGTCTCCCCACGTGGCTCCCAGGTCCCCTCCACTCTTCTGTTACCTCCCCTCATTTTTCTGGTCTCTTTTGTTTCCCCTTTTCTCTCTAGCTTCCACAACGAGAGGAAACAGACGACCTCTCCTTTCTCAGACGTTTGTACGAGTTTTTTTTAGTTAAAAAAACTTGCATGTCCCTGTATGCCTGGTTCCTTTTAATCCAGGTCTTAGTTTAAGTGCTGCCCCCCAAAAAGCCTTCTCCAACCATCTTTCTATTTTAAATGGCCACTCCTCCTCCCTCCTTTTTATTACTCTGTTGTGTACTCTGCAGTTCTTGTAACTATTGTTTGTTTTTTCTCCATCTCATGAGGTAAAAAAAAAACAAGTCATTCTTGTTCACTGGTACAATTCTGCACAGCTCCGTACCTCGCACAGAGTAGGCATCTGATAAATATTTGTTGAATAAATGAATTTGTTAGATAAGTGGACAGACAGTAATCAAACGTCACTGCGGTGAGAGAGCCCTTTTATAATACATATGCTAGTCTGTCGGTAGTTCCCAAACCTCCCTCTACATCAGAGTGACTATACGGGACAGACTGACTCACAGTTAAAAGGTGTGGGAACAGGAGCCTGCAGTTACACAAAGCACCACAGTGCAGCTGGCTCTGAACTACAATTTCAGAAATGTCACTTCTAAACCACAGCCTACAGGTCACCTGACTATCCCAGGGCCCCGGTTTTCAGGTATGTGGGGCAGCCTACTCTCCTTTTGCCTAGTAAGGTTGAGAATGGATCCATTTGGTCAATTAGTCATGCTAAGGCCACCGCTACCTCCTGTGTTCATGTACAGAGAATGCCTTTTAAAGAACCAGGCTGACAGCAGAGTCATCTCCGAAATCAAATGATGGTGCCGGGCAGGGGCCAACAGAGCTCAGGCCTCCAGACAAGGCCGCCCCGAGGAGCTGCCTCCACACGTCAGAAGTGGACAGAACTTGCTCTCAACGGGTTTCTCTTCAAACACAGAATTCTACAACTGCCTGTTACTTCCCAAGAAAAGTAGAAAACACCACCACTGTGTCTCGGTATGCAGACCAGCTGCTTGTAGGAAATTCACTCCCACACTTTATGTTAGTGTGGGGGCTCTGGTGAGAGGAAATCGGCAGTGTATATAACACACCTACTCAAGTCTGTCCAGGGTTGTTTACACTAGTACTACCTGTCACCAAGGTGATGAGATGCGTAACAGTCCTGTGTGTGAATCTCGGTTGGTTTGGATTTGGTTTTAGCCTTCCTCCACCGCAGCATAGATGACGGTCTGACCGAAGCAGCTTTCTTCGCCTAGGTTTTACAGACAGAACTGCAAAACCAGTAAGTATCTACTGAGGAAATAGCCCAGGTGAAGAACTCTGCCAGGAAGGAAGTGTGCGTGTCACAACATTGACAGCTTTTGTAGTCAGGGGTCTCCAGCCCACAAAGGGATTTTCATAAGTAAGCTATCTCCACGTTACAGTCAAGACCCTTAGGATTTTCTTTTTCTCTCATCGCTGTTAATATTTGTAGGTTGGTAGGTCGTGTTGAACAAACCATCATGAGTAACAGAACAAGCAAGAAAACTCACTGCAAAGGACAGGCCGTGGCCCAGGAGTCGCGTATCTTTTAAAACCCAGGGGAGCCGGGCGTGGTGGCGCACGCTTGTCATCCCCGCGCTTGGGAGGCAGAGACAGGAGGATCGCGCAGGTTCGAAGGCAGCCTCGCGTGCTGGCTTAGGAGACCCCGTTTCCAAATAAAAATGTAAAAATAGGTCTGGGAATGTAGCCTGGAGATAGAAGGGCTTCCAGGAACCCCAGTACCACCAAATAAATAAATAAATAAATAAATAAATAAAACCCAGGGGAAATTCATTTCTACCTGCTCCTCACTCTCTGCTTTCTCCTCTCTGCCCCTTTTCTTACCTATTCTGTTAATCATGATTTTTATTTTATGACAAATAACTACACTCTCCCAAAATATTCGTGAAAAGAGTAGGGTTTTTTTGGTATTAAAAATTAAACCCAGGAACATTTAATCTTTGGGGACACCCCACACTTGTTTTGAAAAAGGGTCTCACTAGGTTGCTGTTAAGTTTTAATACATCGCTCAGGCTGACCTTGGGCCTGCAATCCTCCTGTCTCAGCCTCCCGAGTGCTGGGATTATAGGCCCGCACCACCGTGCCTGGCGTGTGTAGGTTTCTGTCTGGCATCGTGCTCCTGCCTGAAGAACTTCCCTTCACATTTCTGGTGGTGCAGGTCTGCTAGTAATGAATTCTCTCAGTTCTTGTTTGTCTGAAAATGTCTTTCTTTTTTCTTCATTTTTGAAAGACATTTTTGCTGAGCATAAGATTCTGAGTTAAGAGGGGCCTGTTCTTTTCCTCCAGCACTTGAAAGATGTCACTCTGCTGTTTATCTTCTGGACTGCATAATTTCTGATGACGAATCTCTGTAATTCTTACCTTTGTTGCTCTGTGCATAATATGTCCTTTCTTCTCTTCCTGTTTTCAAGATTTCTCTTTAACTCTGGTTTTCAGCAATTTGGATATGATGTACGCAGATAGGGGGGAGTGTATGGGCACATGCACCCTGGTTAGGACACTACGATCTTCTTGAATTATGGTTTAATGTCTTTTTATGATTTTTGGAAAATATCTGACCAACCATTATCTCTTCTGCCCCATGTTCTTTCTTTTCTCTTTCTGAATTCTGATTCTGTTTGGTATTATGATAAACAGAATAATGCCTTCCATCAATAAAGAAGTCCACGTCCCAACCCTGGAGACTGTGAATGTGTGAGGTTTGACCAAGAGGAACTGAGGTGCCTAAAGACTCCAGCTGACTGTAAGGGAGGGAATTATCCTGGGTTATCATAATTATTTTTAATTCTCTGATAGCTTCACTATCTGGGTCGTTTCCGAGAGTGGATCCTTGACAGATTTGTTTCTTGATGTTGGATTTTTCTTTGTCTTTTCTGTGTATCTTATAATTTCAAGTTGAAAGCCAGATAGAGATCTAGATAAATTTTTGTAATGCTGGAGATGGCTTACATATGCCAGGCTGAGTTATATTCCCCTCAACCCCCAAACCAGGTATCATCCTTATGGCAGTAGAGACTGGTAAAAATATGTATTTATAAAACATTTAGTCACACCTGTGCACACAGGCACACACATATGTGTGTACACACACACACACACACACACACACACACACACACACTCACACCATAGTAAGAAAACAACTTAGGTTAGAATCCAGACCCAGGGTCCCAAGGCACAGGTACCAGCCCTCATTTAGCAATCCCGGTAAGTATAGAGAGGACTTCCCATAGGCAAGAAATAAAAAAAAGACACCAGTGATCATTTTTTAAGTGAAAGGGTAGAGGAAAAAAGGAGGACAGAGAACTGGAAAATATAAACCTTTAACGGGGTCAGACAGATACCACTGTCACTAAACTGGACCACAGGCCTGTGGCTCTGTGACCACTGGGATTTCTGGGAGCTTTTAAAATGAAGATCCCAGGTCTGGGTCCTGCTGAATCAGAACCTTGGAGGACCTGGGGATCTTTATTTGATGTGCTCAGTAGGAAATTCAGATGGTCGGCTACAATGAGCCTGCAGTCACTCACTGCCAGCCTTCACCACGCTGAGCACCTCGGGAGCGCTACACTCATTGTTTTCTCAAATATAAGAACATACTCCCTACTATTAGAGGCAAAACCCACACAGGTCCCAGACAGCTCTACTTCTGTGTCTCTGCAGAGCCCCAAGGAGCGCCCCCTCTGGTCAGGGATCGTGTGGAACTGGCTGAACTCCCACAGCAAAAATTTTCTACCAGAAGAGAAACACCAGGAGGATCGCATGCGTTGACCAATTTTCTATCATCAATCGATCACTGATGCTGTGTGTTTCACCCAGTTGATCACCATCAATGGCTAAAAAGATGGAAAGATTTTAATTGACCTTAATCAATTCAGTTATTTTATTTATTTATTTATTTATTTATTCATTCATTCATTCTTTGTGGTACTGGGGGTAGAATCCAGGGGCTTTTCTACCTCTGGGCTATACTCCCAGACCATTTTTTTTGGGGGGGAGGGGTGAAACCCAGAGGCTTTCTACCTCCGGGCTATACCCCCAGACCTGTTTTATATTTTATTTGGAAACAGGGTCTCACTAAGTTGCTGAGAGCCTCACTCAGTAGCTGAGGCTGGCTTTGAACCTGCGCGATCCTCCTGTCTCAGCCTCCCAAGTGCGGGGATTACAAGTGTGCGCCACCACGCCCGGCTCTCTTGGCCTTTCAAGTAGTACTCTGTTGGGCTTTTACACACAAATAAAATATAATATGGTTGAGAGGTTATTCTGAGAAAAATCTGACTGAACTTTTTTGGTAAGGGGGACTGGGTATCGAACCCAGGAGCATTCTATCTCTAAGCCACACCACCAGCCTATTTCATTTTTATTTTGAAACAGAGTCTCACTAAATTGGTGAAGTTCTAAGTTGCTGAGGCTGTCCTCGAACCTGTGATTCCCCTGTCTCAGCCTCCTAGGATTATTAGGTGTGCCCCACCACAACTGCCTGAGACAGAATACTTTAATGACTAAAGCGCAGACCCTGAGCCTACTTCCAGGCTCAAGTCCCAGCTGTAGCACTGACCAGCCATGTGAGCATCGGTAAGTTAAGTTCTCGATGCCTGTTTCATCATGTGTCAAGTCCCATGCCCCAGGAGCCTTGGGAGAGCGAAATAAGTCAACGCAAGTGAGATACGCACGCAGCCTAGAACGGCTTCTTACGCCTATATGTGCTAGGTAAGCGCGGCATGTTACTGTTGTTATTACTTGTGTGAAGGTTCCTGAGGGAAAGATGGGAAAGTCTGACAGAAAGAGAAGGAGAAAGGTTAGAGCAGAGGAGTAAAACAAACACACAACGCACGGTACTGTTTAGAGAGAGAACAGAAGACATTCCCCAAGGGACATGGGGAGCGACCAGGAATGAGAGACACAGTAGGTCTTACTGACCTTGGGTTCCAAATGGCTCAGTTGAATCTGCCAAGAAGAACCACCCAGGCTCACCTCATGGAGGTCCCTGGGTGACGCTGCTCTGGCAGAGTCAGAAGAGATTGTCTCGTGGAGCCAGGAAGGGTCCCTGGGACCACGACATTTGGGCGGCCTCTCCTCAGGCCTGTGAGACACAAGATGTCTCCCTGTCCCTCGGGGTCCTGGACTCGGTGGCTCCACTCGGTGGCCAGCGGGCAGGCGGGAGCCAGGGCAGGGTCTGCTCAGTCCTAGAACGTCAGGCTTAACTGGAGTCACGTGAAGGTCTAGGAACAACGATGCCTCCTCCCTCGATTCAGGCCTGCTCCTAAAATCCCATCATGCCACTAAAAAACAAACACTCAAAATGCCCCTCAGAAATCCTGCAGAAACATGCAGACATGACACATTTTAATGCTGAGCAGGAGAAAAATTAAAAGTCACAAAGGGTCAAGAAAATAAAAAAGAAAACAATGATGTTGGCACTGCTTCATTAAGAAAAAGTAAAAAAATCTCAGAGTAATGATGACTGCCTGGTAGTACTTTAAATTCAATTAGCAAAACAGCTTGAAATCACGAAGAGATTATTTATATCATTATGAAAAAAACATTTTAATGCTATCTAGCCAAGGATATGTTACAATTAATAAAACAAGTATTATAAATCTACTTGATTATTTGTCTTCAAAAAATTAAAACCCCAAACCTTTAAAAACATTAATTATTACCCACCATCTTCCCAACAGTAATTGCTAATCGGTCCCTTGTGCGTTTAAGCTCACAGGATAAGCAATTAAGGATTTTAATCAAAATGGAACAAAGAAAAGCTATTTGATTTTTTTTTTTACCACAATGAGAAAGTAAACTCCCTAAGGACATTGCTCCAACGCATGTAGGCATGACACGGATATGGTTTCATGGTGACACTAGTTTTTAAAAATATTGGTGATTTATTCACTTATAAATAAGTGAACAATTAACTACAATTTTCAGGGGATTAAAAGATGTGAGATTAACTAATTAAATTCACTTTGAAGAAGAAAGGTACAAAATAATATACCTTGACTGATTTCACCGAAAGCATTCAATGAACACCTACTGCCATCGAGAAAGAAAGAAACTGAACTTCTCAACATCATGAAATGCCCTTGATTAGGATACGCTGTCTTGATAGATATGACCCCTTGATTAGGATATGGCTGTCTTGATAGATATGACCCCTTGATTAGGATATGACCCCTTGATTAGGATACCTGTCTTGATAGATATGACCCCTTGATTAGGATACCTGTCTTGAGAGATATGACCCCTTGATTAGGATACCTGTCTTGAGAGATATGACCCCTTGATTAGGATACCTGTCTTGATAGATATGACCCCCCTACACAGCAATCCAAGGCAGTTGGTGCGCACTTGTAATCCCCATACATGGGAGGCTGAGAAAGGAGGATCTCGGGGCCAGCAATGTGTGGTGACTTAGCCAGACCTTGCTTCAAAATAAAAAATAAAACAGGGCTGGTGTAGAGCTCAGAGGTAGAACGACCCTGGGTTCGGTATTTGTTTATTTATTTATTTACTTATTTGTGTTTATTTAATAATCTCCCCCCATGAATGTGCCTGGCTGCTACATCCTCCAGAGGGGATGGACTCTGTGTCCTCACATGCGGGAAAGTGGGGAAATGCGCCAAATATTGCAGGCCCCTCTATTACACGGGCCTTAAGCCCGTTTACACGGGAGGTTCCCTCTTAAAGGACCCAGCTCTTGATGCTGTCACATCAACAATTAAGTTTTAACCCTTGTATTTTAGATGGAACACATCCAAACCATATCAAAATCTAAGAGTCAAATTCATATTTTATTTTGAGCCATTAGGTCTACATTCAAACAACTCAAAAGAAACATCCTTCCTTTTGAGTGAGAGGCTGGCTGTGGTGGCATACACCTTTAATTCCAGTACTTGGAGGGCGGAGACAGGAGGATCACAGGTTTGAGGACAGCCTCAGCAAGGAGTGAGACTTTCAGAAACCTAGCAAGATCTTGTTTTAAAACAAAAAATAGTTCTTGAAAGTGCTACGGGAGCCGGGCATGGTGGCACACGCTTGTATTCTCAGAATTTGGGAGGCTAAGACAGGAGGATCGTGGTTCGAGGACAGCCTCAGCTACTTAGTGAAGTCCTCTGCAATTCAGTGAGACCCTGTTTCAAAGTAAAGAATAAAAAATAGGACTGGAGGTGTCGATCAGAGGTAGAATGCCCCTGGATTCCAACCCTAGTACAACAACAACAACAACAACAACAACAACAACAACAACAACAAATGCTTAGGGTGTAGCTTAAAGGTAGAATGCCCCTGAGTTTAATACCCAGATACACACGAGTAAGCGCACACACGTGCACACACACACACACACACACACACACACACACACACACCTCTTTTTAAAGAATGAGAGACAAAGATGAGGGTGAGGGGAAAACAAGATAGCCATAAAGAAGTCCTCAGTGTAGAAAAGGCAAACCAGAGTTCAAAAGAGGACAGTGTTTTGTTATGTGAACGTGGGGGCAGTGTAGGGGAGAGCAGGCACCAACATTAAACACCCGAGTTTCAAAGTTCATACTTCCCAAGGAAGAAGTCTGTATTAATCTAGTTTAAAAAAAAAATCTTTCTTTAATCTACACAGATGAACTTCCCAGCTGCCCAGAGAGCCAACACTGGGTAGATGGTAAGAAGGGTTTGTTTGTTTGTTTGTTTTTGGTGGTACTGGGGGTGAAACCCAGGGGCCTTCTACCTCCAGGCTATACCTCCTGACTTATTTTATATTTTATTTGGAAACAGGGTCTCACTAAGTTGCTGGGAGCCTCACTCAGTAGCTGAGGCTGGCTTCGAACCTGCGCGATCCTCCTGTCTCAGCCTCCCAAGCGCTGGGATTACAAATGTGCGCCACCATGCCCAGCTGTTTGTGTGTTTTTTGGTTTTTATTTTCCTTGCTGTTGGTATCCAAAGAACTAATGGCATCAACAAGAATATGAGGAAAACGAGTATATAGCTGGCGGGTTCTGTCTGGTAGTTTTTCAATACAATTTGTTTTTCTTTCCTATCTAAAAATTTGGTCCTTTTTCTCTCTGATGAAGTATCAATTTACTGTAATTATGATTAAGCTATCTCATATTTGCCCAACTCTGCTTAAGCTGATTGGTGTTATCATGAGAACATTATGTTATTTTAGCTACAATTAACTTGATCCCAAAGTTTTTTCTTAAGTGGTACAGGAAGCTTGAATAAAGTAGACATTGAATTAACAAGAGAAAGCCATGTAGTACGTGGATTAAAAATCATGGTGAATTTTAAATCATTGCTTTGAAATGAAAAGCATCTTAGGAAACATATATCTCCAATCTAACCTTGGATAGTTTCTCCTCAGAACGATCATTTTCAATGAATAATTCAGGCAAAATACTAATAGGATTCATTTCTGTCACCTAGAACTTAGAAAGAGACGACAATACTATCCTCGTCTGGTCAGCATCTGTAACGCCACAAAGAATTTTAGGTGAGCCTACAACTGGTGCATATGCTTTAAAAACGATGGCACTGCTGAGCAAACTGTGTGTATAGTACAAGTCAAAAAGGTCTCAGTGACCAGCCAAGCACGGAGGTGCATGCCTATAATCTCAGTACTTGGGAGGCTTGACGGGAGCACCGTAGGTTCAAAGCCAGCCTCAGCAATAGGGCCAAGGGTGTAGCTTAGAAGTAAAATGCCCTGGGCTCAATACCCAGTACAAGAAGAAGAAAAAGAAAGAGGAGCAGGAGGAGAAAGAGGAAGAGGAAGAAAAGAAAGAGGAGAGAAAGAAAAGAAAAAGAAAAGACTCTCGATGGTCACTGCCAAGCCTGCCCCATCCTTGGGCCTGGCTTTCGATGTAAATCAACCAGAAGGTTTTCGTGGCTTCACAAGATACCTGGTCCTCTGACTTCTCATACAAAGCTATGGCAAGAATCTCAGGGTCATCCGCCCACCTGTGGCAGCACTGACCGGCCTCAATAACCACAGCTTCCATTCCCCCTCGGCAGGTGGTGTGGTGTGAAGAAGCTTTGCCCCCACTGGAAATCATGTCAAGGGCTGTTCCCCAGTGTAAGAGCATTGGGAGATGCCTTGGCGCCTTTAAGAGGTGATTAAGTTGTAAAAAAAAAAAAAAAAAAAGGGGGGGGGGAGGTCAGTGTTTTCTCCTGGGAGTGAGTTCACACCCAGACTGGGTTGCTCATGCAAGAGGGTGTTGTGAGGTGAACCCAGCATCGCCCCTTTCCCTTCCCCTCTCTTTCTCTTTCTCTCCCTCCCCCCCCCTTGCACACTGCACACTGGTTTCTCTTTCACACCTGCTTCCCCCTCTACTTTTTCCATGAGTTGCAGCCCCACTAGGTCCTCACCAGAAGGGAAGCAGATGCCAAGCGCTTGGGCTTCCAGCCCCACAACTGTGAGCTAAATAAACCTCTATAACAAAGAACCCATGAAGACCATATGTACCCGAGGAAGCTTCCAGAGAAAAGGAAATTTCTCCATTATCAGGTACGCTGCCCTTGGGTCAGCATCCAAAAAGGCCAACCTTGATTGAGCAGAGGTGAGGTAGCTCACTATTCTAAATATCTGATACACAGGCAGTCTCACAAAGAGGTCCTTTGCCAAGGTTAGCTCCTGTAAGCTCTGAAGCCAGGGTCCGAGTCCTCTGCACTGTTCATACTGCGTTAGCCTAGAGGGTTATTTGTCCCCAGGCATATTAAAGATTAAGATTGTCGGGCGTGGTGGCGCACACTTGTAATCCCCACGCTTGGGAGGCAGAGACAGGAGGATCGCGCAGGTTTGAAGCCAGCCGCGCTGGTGTAAGAGACCCTGTTTCCAAAAATAAAAAAGTATAAAATAGGTCTGGGAGTGTAGCCCGGAGGTAGTAGGGCTTCCAGGAACCCCAGTACCACCAAAAAAAAAATATATATATATATATATATATATATATATATATATATATATATATATAATTAAGATTAAGAAGTCAGGCATGGTGATATACCCCTGTACTGCCAGTATTTGGGAGGCTGAGACAGAAAGATCACAGGTTTGAGGTTAGCCTCAGTAACTTAGTGAGACCCTGTTTCCAAATAAAAAATAAAACAGCTCTGGGATTGTAGCTCAGAAGTAGAACACTCCTGGATTCAATCTCCAGCACCACAAAACCAAACCAACAAACAAATAAATGCCTGAAAAGATCCTTATATGAGAAATCTGTCGGTCCTCATCAGCACCAGTTTTTATATCTAGGGATTGCTTCATAAAGACCCAAATAAGAGAATAAACGAAAACTTGAAGTTTTATATGACTATGAGAATCATCAGACTTTTTTCTATGGACCCAGTTGTTCAGGTAGGTCTATGATGGCGGCTGCCTTCAGTCAACAAGCTGGATGTTTCTGTCTCCCCGCTGCTAACACAGCATCAGAACAGCTTGAGAGAGACTAATTCAACACCAACACGCCACGCTACGCTATAATTAGTGTGGTGAATGTCCGTGGAATACTCATACATCCCATTCTTCTACTCCCTCTGTTCCAGTAACTCTAATTACACGATCTGAAAGGGGAAATTATGCTAGAAATATGTCCAAGGACCTCAAGGGTAAGATAATTAGAGGACTAAGAAAGGGAGCCTGATCCTGCCTCAGCCCTCTGGGACTCAGCAGAGCTGACGTGGATGGGAGGATGACAATTCTGGACACGGGCGCCGCCTCCTGCTCCTTATGATCTGGCACAGTTAAAGGTTCTCTTCTTTCTATTCCTTTGTCTATAGCTGAGTTTGGGAAGGAGGCAGGAGGAAGAGGAAAGGCTGGAGGATCAGGAGCAGGAATGGCACTAGAATTCTATCAGGATCCAGGCTGCTCTCCCACTCCCGGGAGGTTCCTGTCCCCGTGAGGAAGGAGAGGGCCCGCAGGAGATGGTGTTTGTCAGTGAGGAGCCGAGAGAGCCCGCGCTGCAGATGGGGCCAAGAGCTGAGAGTGGTGAGATAGATGGCCGGCGCGAGGAAGGCTCTGGAAGGAGGCTCTGAAGCTCAGAGCAAGGTCAAGACTAAAACACAGGGCACTAAACAGATGAATTACAACGCACAACCCAGGAGGGCCCGCCGCAAAAGGAGAGATGATAAACACTCAGAACAGTAGGAGCCCAGAGCTCTGTAGGGAGGACGGAGGAGAACAAGGGAGTGAGCTGGCACAGGGACCACACGGACAGAGCTTGGCAACTAAGACGCTTAAGTTTACCCCCAGAACTTGGGCATGGCTCCTTCTGCGCCGAACCAACAAAACGTACTTATGGGCCTTGAGAACACAGCATGATCGTGGACACACCTGCCTGTATTAAGTGCACGTGGGTGGGCAGAACTGATTCCCTCTGAGAGTCGGTCCTAACACTTTTCTTTCTCTTTTCCTCTTCCACCCTCTTTCAAGCAACAACAGATAATGGAAAGAGAGGAGAGAAACCGGGAAAACAAGACCAAAACAGCAGGGAGAACATCCCAGTTCCAGGTATCTCCCCACACTGAGCCCTATCTGTATTTGCATTTACCCGCGTCTATTTAAGGCAGCTGAGACTTTCTATGCCCGGATCTTCATTACTCACATTGTGGAAAACTGGGCAAAAGGTTCCCTTGCTTTGCAGCATTTTCTAAGAATCCCAGATTCATGATGATGGCGACCACAGTGACACAGAGAAGGATAATTCACCGACCATGTTAGCATTTCATGAATAATCGGCTTCCAGCTCCTGCATTTTCCCTCTAGTACTAGTTGATTTGAGTAACACTGAGTTATTTACCGTGCAATTTTTCTGCTAGTCCAAAATAAAACCAATATGAAATACTATTAAAAAAAAAAAGAAATACTATGAGCCATTCTCAGTACTTGGGAGGCTGAGACAGGATTGCAGGTTTGAGAACAGCCTCAGCGATGTAGCAAGACTCAGCAACCTACAGGGACCCTCTTTAAAAAAAATTAAAGCCTAAAGGTATAACTCAGGGGGTAAAAAGCACCCTGGGTTTAATCTCTAGTCACACACACACACACACACACACACACACACACACACACACACACCTATTATTCTGTTTAAAGCACTGAGATCAATGAGATGTGACCTTTTCTTTTCCTATTATAAAGCAAAAGGCAGGGAGAAGTCTTTTCTTCTGTGAGATACTGATTTTCTACTTTGTGAATCCGTAGAATGTTGGCTTTCACAGTATAATCTACGCATTGGATTTAATGTGTATGGAGCAAATAAAATAAAATATAACATCTATCACTTTTATTATGGCACCATTTCCACTAGTTTGCCCTTGACGTTACCCTTGAAAAATCTTCCTTCCGTACTTTTTTTTCATTTTGTATCGGTGCATTGTATTCACACATCATACTGGGGTAAAGAACTTGTGTGGACATACATGTACACCTCACCCACTTAGCTAACCCTGCCCAGTTCCCACCCCAGTCCCTCCCCAGCCCTCCTTCCCATGCTTGGCTTGGTGGTTGACTTCGATATGTTGAAGTACATTGTGTGCTTTAAAGAATTTCCTTCTTCCCCCCTCCCATCCCCTCTTTTAGGTTGTTTTGTTTAAAATGTATTTTATTGGTTCTTTGTAATGGGATTCAGAGCGATAGGAACATACATTCTCATAAAGGTTTATGTGTAAAAATGCCATGGCTGAAGATACATCATTGACTAATTATTATTGGCCAACAAATTTTATTACTCCAAGTAAGGAAAGAAAAGTGAGCATATACTCAAAGATTAGTGGCATGCTACAACTTTTTAAGGTGTATATTTAGCTGGGCATGGTGGCGCACGCTCCCAGTACTTGGAAGGCTGAAACAGGAGGCTGTAGGTTCATGGCCAGCCTCAGCTACTTAGTGAGACTCTGTTTCAAAAATAAAAAATAGAGCCAGGTGTGGTGGCACATTCTTGTAATTCCAGCATTTGGGAGGCTGAGACAGGAAGGTGGAGGTTCGCGGACAGCCTCAGCTATTTAGTAAGGCCCTCCGCAACTTAGTGAGAGCCTGCATCAAAATAAATAATAAAAAAAGGTAGCTCAGAGGTCAAATGCCCCCGGGTTCCATCCCCAGACCTGAAAATATATAAGTAAATAAATAATAATAAATAGAATTAAAAATAAAGGTCAGGATATGGTTTAGAGGTAGAATGCCCCCGAGTTCAATCTCCAGTACTGCAAAAAACCCCAATAAATAAATAGTGATTTTTTCAACAAAGAACTCTCTAAAATTACTTCATAGGAACAAGAAGGTTGTAATAACGCCGGGTAGACTTTATGCATACATATGAATGAAGGAGACTTGGAAGAGTCATTCTACAACTCCCCTTGTTTCCAGATAAGACTGGAGAAGGCTTGTAGAAAGCAGAGAGTTCTGCTAATTGTTAAGACTTCTGGGGAGAGCGATATGCTAGGCGCCTGCGGTAATGTGCTAAGACGGCCAATGCTACCTCGTCTTGGCGTTCATGCCGTGTGGGCCTCTCCCCAAATGGACAAGGCCGACCTCCATAAATAAGACATGGCAGGAGTGGCAGCGGCCCTTCCGAGGCTACGTCATACAAGAGCTGGCTCATTTCCATCTGTTTCGAATCACCTGCTGGGGAAGCCAGTTGATATGTCTCGAGGAAACCCCCGGAGTCCTGTGAGAGGCCCACGTCCTGAAGAACCGAGGCCTCCGCCAGCAACCTTGTGAGCCAGCCAACTTGGAAGTGATCCCTGCCCCACTCCAGCCCTCAAGTGCCCGCGTTTATGGCCAACATCTTGACGACGACTTTATGAAAGTCTCTGCCTTGAGGCAGAGACACCCAGCCAAGCTGCTCCCACATTCCTGACCTACAGAAACCGGCGAGGTAGTGAATGCGCGTTGCTTCAAGCCGCTGTGAGGTGAGGCCCACACTTTAGATGCTTGCATTCACTCTCTTCTCTCACCTGCACTGCTGTCGTATCAAATGAAGTCATGACCAAACACTGCCTCAGCGTGGTGTCAAATGACTATAATATTATGTAAGGATCATGTTTGTGAATTTTATTTTACTGATCATCATGGAACTATCAGCTAGTGATACTCCTGAAAGGCATTATAGCACTCACTGAGCAACCACAAAATAATGTTTCTTCAGAGGCCTAGATTTTACTTGCCCTGCCTTTAAGAAAAGTAAAAATAAAAATCCTTGAAACTGGGGATTGAACCCCGGGTCATTCTATCCTTTTTTTTTTTTTTTTTTTTTTTTTTATGGAATCCAGGGGTATTCTACCTCGGAGCTACACCCCCAGCCCTATTTCTTTTTTCATTCTTTTTTATTTTTTGGAACAAGGTCTCACTGAGTTGCAAAGGACCTCACTAAGTAGCTGAGGCTGTCCGTGAACTGCGAGCCTCTGGTCTCCAACCTCCCAAATGCTGGGATTACAAACGTGCGTCACCATGCCTGGATTTGTTTTTTATTTTTGAAACAGGGTCTTGCTAAGTTGCTGTGGCTGGCCTCGAACCTGCAATCCTCCTGTCTCAACTTCCCAAGTACTGAGATTACAGGCCTGCACCACTGGGTCTGGCAGCTCCATTAACTCTTGAGAGTAAATTTCCTGTTTATTCCCTTTGACTTTCTCTGATGTATAATGAACACCAATCCCCCAAACAACTAACAGTCCTGAAGTAGATTTACCAGCTTGACTCCTTTCTATCAGCAATAAAATTAATGAAATCAGAAGATGTGATTACTCAACTGGCAGAGTGTGCTTTGCTCTGATGAGTGGCCCTTTGAAAGAGCACCAAGCCATCATCAAGGCACATTAGTCACTGAGGCTGGGGACCTGGCCTGTGGGGTGGCTGGAAGGGCTGGTGGCGGCAGCATCTGCCTTGGCTTGATGGGAGGACTTGGCCAGATCACACAAGCCTCAGCTCTGTTCCCAGCTGCACCTTAGGACCTGCCACTAACATTCAACATCCAACGGGTACCCTTCTGGTTTTCTCCAACTACTTGGTATCTTTCACTGGCTTTTTACCTTCACCAGAGCTCAAGCTTGGCCCTTCCTATGCTCTTCTTTCCCCTCAGGTGAAATTTTCATGACTCCCATGTTTATTGCCCACCTCACCTCTAACCTGGGCCTGAGTATCCACCTGCCAACTACACAGCCACGTGTCCATCTGACACCTTCAACTGCACTCTCACAAGCATCTCAGACTCAAGATGTCCAAACTAAACTTTGATCTTCTGTCTCAAATCTTCTCCTCCCCCTCCCCCTCCTCCAGTATCATCCATCTCAGAAAGAGGCATCCCCATCCTCGCTCCTGCTACCAACGCAAGAATCATCCTTGATGCGGTCTTGCCTCTGATGCCCACACCCAACCCAATATTCAGTCTTGTCAGCTGTATCCACAAAATATATTTGTATGTGCCCGCTTCCCAGCACCACTCTAGCCTGTCCCCCTAACCTCAACTGCCGCAACAGCCTCCTGGTGGGTCTCCCTGGGCTCTGCCTCCCTTCTGGCCGATCCATGCTCCACACAGCTGACCGGTTTAAGAGCAATTAGGAGCCTCACTCCCCTTCTTGAAACTTACACTGCTCTCTCAGTGTTTGCAGTGATAAAATCCCAAAGGTCTAGCCTGCCTTACCACTGGACTCTGTACAGATGGGGAAAGCTGCCCCTTCAATGCCATCTAAAACTGCCATCATTAACTGAAATAGATGAGAACCAATAAAATTAAAAAAAAAAAAAAAGATAAGTCTACAGCTTTGAGTGTGAATGGCGCCCCCTGGAGTACGCCATGGACAAGGTGGGGTGGCCGTCCCTGCGGGCCTTCTCTTGAATCTGGGGCACTGCAGAGTTCTGCTCTCTGCATTTCTTCCCTCTACCTAACTGGTTTTTCACAATGAAAATAGTTCTAGTTTCTTTCTATTTTTTTTAACCAACACATGCTCGCGTATATAAATTCAAATAGTAAAGGAAAAAAGCCAAGCATGGTGGCATACACCTATCATCCCAGCATTCGGGAGGCTGAGACAGGAGGATCACGGTTCGTGGACAGCCTCAGCTACTTAGTGAGGCCCTCTGCAACTCAGTGAGACTCTGTTTCAAAATAAAGAATAAAAAAATCGGGCTGGGGGTGTAGCTCAAAGGTAGAATGGCCCTGGGTTCCATCCCCAGTACCAAAAAAAAAAAAAAAAAAAAAAAAAAAACCACAGAAGTGGTACCTGTGCCCAGTGCCCTGTACTTCACACACAAGGCATCACGGGACTTGTGCTTTTCCAAATGAATTACTGTTATATTTCTGGAAAGTAATCCATACAGTTTGGGGTTGGAGAGTTGACAGGTCTAGGTGGGTCAGAGTATTATCTCCACCCTCTATCTCCCATTCCCTACCAAGGTGGAGGAGAGCAACCCCAAGAATGAGTCAGCATGCATTTCTGCAAGGCTCCTATTTCCTAGTACCCTGGATGCAGAGGAAGACAGACTGGCAGGAGAGGGGGAAAGGGATCCATTGTGCCTCAGAGAAAAGCTCTAATCCACAACACACAAGTCCCCAAGGTGTGGCCACACCCTGGTCCAAGGACACGCAACCTGGGCCAGGCAGAGAGGGTAGCAGATAACGCATCTGAGGGTACAGGGCAAAGCAGAGATGGAAAGTGCTTTCTAGAAAATCCCACTCAGTATTCAGCCAAGGACAGTAAAGGGGAATACACTGGAAAAGGGCGAAGAGACTTCCCGCTGGAGTGAAGACAGGACCCCGAGGCTGCTGAAAAGCTAGAGGTCACTCAGACAAGGAGGAACATGCAGGGAAATGTACCTTGCTTGAGCAGAAGTGGGGGTGAGGTAGGGAAGTGCCTCAAGTCTGTACAGTCCTTATGTCTGTGTGCACCTCTGAATCCCGCATTCTAGCTGAGCAGAAGGTCCTCCCATCCTGTAGGGGCTCCTGTGGGTCCTGCAGAGCACAGGCCCGGGAAGGCAGTGGGCCCATGGGCCCATCGCTGCAGAGAGCCTAGCAGAGCCAGAACAGCCCTAGCAACTCTGCACACACATCAGCTCTTCTTTCCTCTTGTTACTGTAACCTTTCCAAATGGCATTAGCTTGAAATCCATCTTTTTGATGGTTTTAAGCTCATATAGTGCACAACAGTTATGATGATTAAAATCCATCATGTTCACTGAAATTGCCTCTTCAGCTCTTGCCTGGAGAAACCAGAAACCAAGGAGGCTGAGAGCAGCCCCAAAGTTGCTGTCAGGGTCTGCATCCAAGAAAGACCTCTGACCACCGACCTAGTGTATCCTAAGGGAGTGATGAAAATACAAACTAAAGGAAAAAACATTTTCTACCATGGCTTAGCAAAAGCAAAATAGAATTGTTAGAATCCAGGGTGGGCAAGTAGATTAATATAGATATCTGAAATCTGGCAGTATGTATTAAATGTATGTATCTTGAACAGCCCTACTTTTAAGAGACTATTCTACATTTTTTTAAATCAGTGCATAAGGTGATGTGTTCAAATGTGTTTGTTGAGCCGGGCATAGTGGCACACGCTTGTAATCCCCGCTCTTGGGAGGCAGAGACGGAGGGAAGGATCGCACAGGTTCGAAGCCAGCCTCATGGCTTAAGACACCCTGTTCCCAAATAAAATATAAAATAGGTCTGGGAGTGTAGCCTGGAGGTAGAAGGTCCCTGGGTTCCATCCCCAGTAGCATAAAAAAAAAAAAAAGTGTTTGTTGAAGGATATTGGCAGTGACTCCTAATCTGCTTGTCCATAATTATGATAAATTGTAGTCTGTTCCTATGAGAACACAGAGAACTATGGGGAAATCACCGTCCAAGGCTTCCTTAACTAAAGTGACATTGAGATATGGCATAATAAATGCATGAATTAATAGGAAAAAATGCTCAACATCATTAGCAAATCAGGGAGATGCAAATCAAAACCACACCAAGATTCCATCTAACCCCATTTAAAATGGCAGTCATCAAGCCGGGCGTGGTGGCGCATGCTTGTAATCCCAGCATTCGGGAGGCTGAGACCGGAGGATCGTGGTTCGCGGACAGCCTCGGCTACTTAGTGAGGCCCTCCGCAACTCAGTGAGACCCGGTTTCAAAATAAGGAATAAAAATTAGGGCAGGGGGTGTAGCTCCGAGGTAAAATGCCCCTGGGTTCCATCCCTAGACCCGCAAAAAAAAAAAAAAAAAGGCAATCATCAAGAATATGAACAATAATAAGTGCTGGTGAGGATGTAAGAAGATTGGAACGCTTATACCCTGTTGGTGGGATTGCAAATTAGTGCAGCCTCTATGGAGATTGGTGTGAAGAATCCTCAGAAAAATAGAAATGGATCCACCATACGACCCAACTATACCACTCCTGGGCATCTTTCCAAAGATACTGGCGTTAGGATATTATCACAATCGTGCATATCCATGTTTATATCAGCATAACTCACAACAGCCAAGTCATGAAGCAACCTAGGAATCCATCAACAAGACGAATGGATTGCAAAATTATGGATTTTATACATAATGGAATTCTACTTAGCCATAAAGAAGAACAAAATTATGTCATTTGCAGGACAATGGATGGACCTGGAGGACATTATGTTGAATGAGATTGGCCAGTCACAGAAAGTACAAGGGTCATATATTTTATCTCATTTGTGGACACTAATGAGTAATTGGGATCCAAGAGGGACTTTCGATGATGAAGGTAAAACCCCACTAGAGCGACAGAGGGGGTCTAGGGGAAAGGTGGTGGAGAATTAATGAAGGAAACACTTCCACTGACATTATGTCCATGTGTGACATTATCAATGCCAATCTCAGTATCACGTATGGGGAAGGGGATGGAGTGGGAGGGGAGCCAGGGAGAAGCTCGCCGCGCGCTGTGTGCGTGCATACCCGTCACTCTGAACTACATTATGATGTGATGGCGCAATGCACCAATAAAAGTGTACTGAAATAAATAAATGCATGACTTAAATTGTTTCTAAATGAAAAATGTGAAAGTGAAAATGTTTGTATACACACACACACACACACACAGCTCCACTTCTAGCCATTCTAGTGTGTGTGTGTGTGTGTGTGTGTGTGCTTTACTGGAGATTGAACCCCAGGGGCATTCTACCTCTGAAATACACTCCCCAGCCCTTTTCCTATTTTTAGTTTTGAAACGGGGTCTTACTAGGTTGCCGGGAACCTCGCTAAATTGCCGAAGATGTCCTCAAATCTGCAATGCTCCTATCTCAGCCTCCCAAGTACTGGCATGCACCACCATTCTGGTATGATACTGAAACATCATCCTTAGGGGTTAATTCTTGTATTCTAAAAGTCTGGTGTTGGAGAAATAAGGTTTTGAGTCCTTTCCAGGTGTGACAGCAGGCTGACAGAAATATCCTCAACTAGGATGTCTAACTAGGTAGGGGACTATGTGGGAAAGCGGGAGGAAGGGCCAGCTCAGGGCCTGAATGACAGGCATCTTGCTGACAGTAATGCCTTTTCTAGGAAGGACCAAGAGAGAGGAAGACGCCGGATGGTGGGGCTGATGGGCGCAGACTCGTCCTGATCATCTTTGCCTGCAATTGGTGTTCCTGAGGAGTCCTTCAGGTTTCCTTTCCGATCCTTGGGGATTGCACCGGCATTGAGCTGGCCCTCGGCCTGCGGGAAAGGCAGCCGGCAGGAAAGGCAGCCAACAGGGCCCCGAAGGGCTGGAAGATGTAGCTTTGGCTGAGAGAGTAGCCTTCCCAGCAGGGATCCAAGGTGTTAGACATGGCTTCTTGCAATCCATCTGGGAGCAGGGTAAGTCATCAGAAAAGTGTGATTTTCCTCTGCCCCAATAAAACAAAAAAGGCTGCCCTTGTTATAAAGCATCAGAAAAATCAATAAAGAGTTTATGGAGATACTGGCCTGCCTCACAGCAAAGCAATGGAAACAAACTGCCGCTGCTTCCTCCACAATTCACACCTGATGGCAAAGGCTCTTGGGCCTGGATGAGTAGAAAGCAAATCTCCTTTCTCTCCACCCTGTTAGTGGACCGGGGTGACCGGGCTGGGGTACCTGATCATAAACAGATTTAACACACTAATGGTGGGAAGAATGACGCTACCAACCAGCGTTTAGTGAGCATGTATATCTTCTTTTGTGGAGTGTCTATTTAGTTCAATTGCCCATTTCTTGATTGAGGTTTTTTTTAGTGTAAGGTCTTTTAAGTTCCTTGTATTTTCTAGATGTTAGTCCTCTATCAGAGGGATAACTGGGGAAGATCTTCTCCAATTCTGTACAGTTTTTCTCGTAAGATTCTTGATGGTTTCTTTTGATGAGCAGAAACTTTTTAGCTTAATGCCATCCCATTAATTCTTGTTTTAATGTCCTGAGCTGTGGGAGTCTTGTTGAGGAAGTTTGTACCTGTGCCTAGATGTTGACGTGTTGGTCCTGTGCTCTCTTCTAGTAGCTTCAAAGTCTCTGGTCTAATTTCCAGGTCTTTGATTCATCTCAAGTTGACTTCCATGCAGGTGAGAGGGAAGGATTTAGTTCCATTTTCCTACAACTGGATAACCAGTGTCCCGTCATGTTGGTCCTTTCTCTGTTCTAAAACATCCAATGGCCGGGCGCACGCTTGTAATCCCCGCGCTTGGGAGGCAGAGACAGGAGGATCGCGCCGGTTCGAAGCCAGCCGTGCTGGCTTAAGAGACCCTGTTTCCAAATAAAAATATAAAAATAGGTCTGGGAGTGTAGCCCGGAGGTAGAAGGGCTTCCAGGAACCCCAGTACCGGAAAAATAAATAAATAAATAAATAAATAAAACATCCAAGCTTACTGCTTTGACTTTATCAGCACTGACTCTACACCACCTGAAAACCTGACCACCTGAAATAGGAAGACTTTTAACAGAACTTCTCAAGGCCAGAGTTAACCCATTCTTCAGTCCTTTTCTCTCTTCAAAGATAACCCAATTTTAAAAACAAAGAATCTGAATAGACATTTCTCCAAAGAAGATTTTCAAATGGCCAATAAGCACATAAAAAGATGTCCATCAGCATTAGTCACCAGAAATATGCAAATTTAAACCACAATGAAGCTGGGCGTGGTGGCGCACACTTGTAATCCCAGTGCTTGGGAGGCTGAGACAAGAGAATCACAGGTTCATGGACAGCCTCGGCTACATAGTGAGGCCCTTCGCAAGCAGCCAGGCGTGGTGGCGCACACTTGTAATCCCAGCGCTTGGGAGGCTGAGACAGGAGGATCACACAGATTCAAAGCCAGCCTCAGCAACTTAGTGAGACTGTGCTCTTTACCCTAACAAGCTAATACTATATGTATATTATACTATATCATATTTTTAAACATTATCAGCTTTAAAAAGTGAGAAAATGTTATCAGCTCAAAACTCTCAGGACCACTGGAAAAGTAACTTTGAAACATTTGTTTTTTTATTATTTGTTTGTTTATTTTGTGGCATTTGGACCCAGGGGTAGTCTGCTCTAAGTTACATCTCCAGCTCTATATTATTTTTTCTTTTGAAACAGGGTCTCACTGAGTTACTCCATGCTGTCTTCAAGCCTTCGGTCCTCCGGGCTCTGACGTGAGCTTCTAGACAGACTACGGAGAGGTCCCACAAGTAAACACACGATGAATGCTGCGTGCACTCTAGACCTTACGGCATGCATAATTACAATGCATCAGTTAAAAAACCCTTAAAAAGGAAAAAAATTATGAAAACTCCCTGTTTAATACTGTGCACCCTTTATGAGTGAGGTAAATGGTGTGCTTGGCAGGAAATCTAACATCTAGTTACATCAAAGACCTATCAGATGGCTCTCAACTGGAATACTTCTAGTATTTCAATTTGGATATTTCTCATTAACAGACCTTAAAGATGTGATTCACAAAGAACCAGTGTTTTCATATTAGATCCTTAACAAGATCAGTTCCAGATCCTTTTTCTTTTTTTCGTGTGTGTGTGTGTGTGTGTGTGTGTGTGTGTGTGTGTTGGTTACTGGGGAGTGAACCCAGAGGCATTCTATCTCTGAGCTACACCTTCAGACATATTTTATTTTTTTATTTTTAAACAGGGTCTTGCAGAGTTGCTGAGGCTGGCCGCAAACCTAAGACTCTTCCTGTACAGGTGTGCTCCCTGGCACCTGGCTCAGTCCCAGATCTTGAGATCCAATGTTGAACTATCAGCCCAGACTCTGTGCCCTTTAATAAAATGGTGTACTCAACTTCCACAGCTTCCTCTGTTGAAGGTCTCCTTGAGGACCTTTTTTTTTTTTTTTTTTTTGTGGTACTGGGGTTCCTGGAAGCCCTTCTACCTCCGGGCTACACTCCCAGACCTATTTTTACATTTTTATTTGGAAACAGGGTCTCCTAAGCCAGCGTGCGCGGCTGGCTTCGAACCTGCGCGATCCTCCTGTCTCAGCCTCCTGAGCGCGGGGATTACAAGTGTGCGCTACCACGCCCGGCCTCCTTGAGGACCTTTTAAAAACTGCCACTTGCCAGGCGTGGTGGCGCACGCTTGTAATCCCCACGCTCAGGAGGCTGAGACAGGAGGATCGCACAGGTTCGAAGCCAGCCTCAGCCACTTAGTGAGGCTCTCAGCAACTTAGTGAGACCCTGTTTCCAAATAAAATATAAAATAGGTCTGGGAGTATAGCCCGGAGGTAGAAAAGCCCCTGGGTTCCACTCCCAGTACCACCACAAAAGAAATAAAAAAAAAAAAAAACCAAAAAAAAACAAAAAAACCTGCCGCTGGAGTAGCTGCCTGACTAGGACCACTAGCACTGTTGGCCTCATCCCTATTTCCGGCCCGGCCTTTGTCCTTAGAGTGAGAATTCACAGTGTTTGAATCCCTCTTGTCCCCTGTGGCTGCACTTTTGTCCCTAGCTCTTGGGGTAAACAACACAAAGACCTAAAAAATTTACATATGAATTGGCAACATCTAATGGAATTACCAGGGCATTTATCCTCGACCTAGGAATCCCACCGCTGTGCATCAACCCAGCAGATGCATTTCCACAAATACGGTTCAACACATGAAAGCTATTCACTGCACATTATTCACAAAAGACTGAAAACAGAACAACTGCCCACCATTAGGGGACTAGATGAATAAACTATGTCCAATAACGGAGAACTGCGAATCACAAAAGGCAATGAGAGAAATTTCTGAAAAGATAGGGAAAGTTTTTGTCCCAGATATATTGTTAATTGAAAAGGCAAAATGTAGAAGGATCTATAGAGTGTGCTACTTTTTGTATAAGAAAGGCTGGAAAATAAGAATGTATATACATATCTGCTTACTTTTACAAAAGGAATACCAGAAATATAACCCAAAATTTATTAAAATGGATTCCTAAAAGTAATTCAAGGACAGTCATGGGTTTTCTAATTCTCCTTCTTTGTGTTTTTCTCATTTTTAAACAAGGTAAATGATTAACATATTTAACAAATAACAAGGAATTAGGAAGGAAGGAGACACAAACCCGACAACTGAACAAAACAGAAACAAGTGACTGTAATTGTGTCTCAAATTAATAGCATAATCACACAGAAAAACAAGTTCAAGTACCTTTTGCATACACCACTTGTACATCCTCATCAAAACAGTCTAAGGACAAAAAAAAGGACCGCAGGAAATCTCAGACTTCACTAACAGGCTGTTAGTAGGAACTGTGGAATTAAGTACTTTATAGAATTTTAAAAGTGAGTTATTATTATTAGAAACCAAGATTCCAGCCGGGCGTGGAGGCGCACGCCTGTAATCCCAGCATTTGGGAGGCTGAGACTGGAGGATCGCGGTTCATGGGCAGCCTCAGCTACTTAGTGAGGCCCTCTGCGACTCAGTGAGACCCTGTTTCAAAATAAAGAATAAAAAATAGGGCAGGGGGTGTAGCTCAAAGGTCAAATGCCCCTGGGTTCCATCCCCAGACCTGCAAAAAAAAAAAAAAGAAGAAAGAAAGAAAAGAAACCAAGATTCTAAGAGAAAATATAAAATAAAACCAAAATTAACAAATCGGAACTTTGATTCTGGTTGTTATTCTGAAAAATGTTTTTTCTAAAAATGTTCTATTTTCAGTGAAACCATAAATGTGTCAAGAAATTAATCACTGAAGCACTGGAGGAAGCCCAGGCAGGAAGGCATTAAGATGTGTCCGGGTGTTGGGTACCCATGTTCTAAAACCAAGGAAACAAGAAGAGACAGAGGATCGGGTAAAGGACATGGAGAGGAAGCGAGAAAAAAAAGCGGGAGTGGGAGGAGGGCCAGAGCGGAGAGACTGAGCATGCGCAATAGCAAAACGTGGCGCAGTCGCAGGAGTCCAGGACGCCTGTGAAAAGTGGATTTTAGGAACATGGCTCATGCCCTGAGAATGAAGAGAAAGGCGCCAGGGGATGCGCCACGGCGAAGAGAAAGAACTTACAAGTGTTCCTGCCTGCTGACTCAGCCCCAGGGCTATGGCTGTATCATGTGCGCCTGCTCCCAGCATGCCGTGCGTGGTTAGCATCTCTGCTGGAAGATGCAACTGTGCATTGGACCCGGGGCTTCAGGTTCCCAACGTGGAGGGTTGGGCAGAGAAGGACGGGAGCAACTAGAACACACCCACAGGGGGGTCAGAAAACGCAGGCTGGTCAGGAATCCACGAGAGTCCTGGGCTGCTCCAAGCAGAAGTGATTCCCCGGCCTTCCGTGAGGCATGCATAACTAAGCAGTGGAAAGAGAAAAGGTCCTAGAACCAAATTGTCAAGAGGAAAAAAAGGGTCATGGGAGACGTAAACACAGGTCAAGGAGAGGGGGAGCCTGGAATGCGCCAACCACCATCTGACAGCTCAGGACCACCTGTCATGAGTGAGCAGCAGAGGAGCAGCTTTGTTCAAGTATTTCTGGAACAGGAGACCGTTGGGTGCCTGGGTAGGGTGGGGGCAGGATTTTGCATGAGCTTTGAAGTCTTGATCCACCCCCCCCCCCACACACACACACACTTCGGTACTAGGGATCGAACACAGGGGTGTTCTACCTCCCGGCTACCTCAATTCTTTCTATTTTTTGCTTTGAAACAGGGTCTCACTAATTTGCCGAGGGTCTTGCTAAGTTGCTGAGGCCGGCCTCAAAACTCTTTAGTCTTCCAAGCCGGGCGTGGTGGCACACACTTGTAATCTCAGCATTCGGGAGGCTGAGACAGGAGGATCGCAGTTTGCAGACAGCCTCGGCTACTTAGCAAGGCCCTTTGCAACTCAGTGAGACCCTGTTTCAAAATAAAGAATAAAAAATAGGTAGGGCTGGGGGGTGTAGCTCAGATGTAGAATGCCCCTGGGTTCCACCCCCAAGTACCGCAAAACAAAAACAAAACTACAACAACAACAAAAAACTCTTCAATTTTCCTGTCTCCGCCTTCCAAGTACTGGGATTATAGGTGTGTACCACCAAGCCTGGCCTCTACCAATCTTAATAATAACTAGGGATTCTAGCCATTTACTCAGGCTGACCCAACCAAAACCTAGATCATGAGGCCACTCTCTGAGTCAATGAATGACATCTCACTGGAGAAGTGGGTTGGGGTACGAGAACCTCCATTAGCGGAAGATCACTAGAGAGAAGGAAAATGGACATTTACAGACAGCGCTTCCAGGGTCCCAATGAGAAGGCCGGAGTAGGCAGACAGCCCCAGAACATAAGCCTGAAATAATGAACCACCACCCACCCACCTACCAATTGTTTATTTCACAAAGTCTGTCACTTTTTGAAAAGTCTGACAGTTGGTTAGGAGTGCAGTGATTGGTGAGGCAGTAAGAAGCCAAGCTAGACAGCTGTTTTCTCTGCAAAGACAACCCATAAACCAGGCTGAGAACAAGCAGGCCCCAAGGCCTACTGTGGGTCTAGGGCTGCTTCCCAGTGGATGCAGTACAGAGGCTTGACTTGAGTGCCAGGAGACTTGAGTACAAATGATACAACGCAGGAATCGACTCTAACTCCTAACCCTAACCCCTAACCCTAACCCTTAACCTTTAACCCTAACCCCTAACCTTTAACCCTAACCCCTAACCTCTTCACAGGAACTGGCACCCTGCTAAGCATCTGATCTGGGGCAGCCAAGGAGGCCACTCAGATGGTGCTCCGTGCATGCAGTCATTTTAAAGAGTATTTTTCTAAAAGGCTTGCTCTGATTTTTTTTAATTGGACATTTATAACCTCTTAAGAAAAAAAAAGTTTAAGACATTCTTAATTGATGTTAGCATTAGGCGTGAACCAAGCAGTTACAGTTAAATGTTGAGGTCAGTGCCCAGCCCTCTGGGCGGCCCAGGCGGAGCCCCCAGGAAGGAGCAGGAGGCACCTGCCAGGTCCTCTCCCTCTGCACATGCTCGACCTTCACCTGAGTGTCCTGCCTCCAGCCCAAGTGAGTTTCAGTTTCATAAAAGGACCTGAGGTCACTGGAAATGGGAAACGGCTCTCTACGGAAGTAGGTGCCCCCCAGATAAGACCTGAGCCTGCAGGATGCTTCTGAGGCTATGGTCCCACAAACATGGCGCGCTCCTTCTGCATTCTGTTCAGGTAGCAGTGCTGCCCTTCGTCCTGCACTTGTTCATTTTTGAAATTAAAAAAAAAAAAAGGATGCTTTGGTGAGCTTTTTATTTTATAGCTTCAAGGCCCATAGTTTTACTTTAGAAAAGACTCTATCACAGGTATTCTGAAAAATATGTAGGTTTAGGGAAATAAAAAATACACTATATCTTTTTCTCCATAAAACTGTTTTAAAGGGCAAGTGAGACTTGTGGATAAGGGGGCCCAGACCCTGCAGCTGAAGGCCCGAGAGGCTGCAGCAAGCTGCACGTGTGACACCTCTGCCAGGCCGTGGAGAAGAAACAGCCCCGTCACAGTGCTGACCTCTGGCAGGTCTAATGGCTCCCAGAGGTCCAGCCCTGAGCCTCCGATCTTCCCAACAGAAGCCACTTGTCAGAAGCTGTTTACATAGCAAGTCTGTGTCCAAATTGTACCACTCAGTCCCTTCTTTATTTTCTCATCCCTTCCTCTCATTTGATTTCCTGTCCCTCTTTTAACCTCTTCCTTCTTTTATAGTTTCTCTTGACTACCTTTTTATGTTTCTTCTGAACTCTTCTTCAAGGGCTTTCCTTCAGTGATACACAGTGTTAATGTTTATCTCAGGCACATTTGCTCTTCAGAGACAGTCCTCATCTAGTTCCCCTTCTGCAGTTCTATCCCCAGACGGTCTCAGAACACTGTGTATATTTTTTTAATGTAACCATCATAGGTATGGGATGATGACTCACTTGTGTACCCCAAACTGGGTACAGTTATGTATTTGTTGGTTAGGTCTGCTATCATGAATTAGCAGAAATGCTGTGGCTTAAAACAACACAAATGTCTTCTCTTATAGCTCTGGAGGCCTGAG
Source organism: Muscardinus avellanarius (assembly GCF_963383645.1). Taxonomy (NCBI): domain Eukaryota; kingdom Metazoa; phylum Chordata; class Mammalia; order Rodentia; family Gliridae; genus Muscardinus; species Muscardinus avellanarius. The sequence goes on from NC_137798.1 coordinate 4,077,294, forward strand.
TGCAAAGTCAGCTTCGCTGGGCTGACGGGGCGGTGTCAGCGGCGCTCCTCCAGCAGCTCCCGGGGAGACAGCACCTGCTCGCCTCTCTGGTTGGCAGAGGCAGCCTGCGTCCTCGCCCTGGGGCCTCCACTTCACATCTACTCTTTCCATAGGACTCCTCTCCACCTGTCTACAGAAAAACCATGTGTGATTACATTGAGAGGTTCCAGGAAAATCTCCCCAGCTCCAGATCCTGACTCACGCAGGAGGTCCTGGAGGCCGCTATCCAGCCGACCCCAGGTACTAGAGTAACTGTGTCCATTTCTGATCAAGAGATTCAGGAAGAGAAGTAACATCAGTCCAGGGAGGGCAAGCATCTGCTTCTATTAGAAGAGCACAGCGAATTCCAGCGCTTTACTCATAACACAGCATTGTGACATCTCACAACTTACTTCAACTTAGTGAGTCATAACACCAGAAAGAGAAAATAAAAAAGGACAGTTCCCGCAATAGGCAAGAATTCTAAAATGGTCCCACGTTTCCTGGCCCTTAGTCAACAGAGCCTGCATGATCCTCCCTTGAGTGTGAGTGGGACCTGGAAATATAACGGGATGTCGCTCCCTTGAATGAGCTGCATTATATATGAAACTCTGTCACGGCAGATGGACAGGGATTCTCCTGCTCACTTTGCAGTAGGTGCCATACTGTGAGATGATGTGACTGCGACCTTAAGGAAGGGTTCCTAGGGCCCGAGAGTGACTCCCGGGTGACAGCCAGCAGGAAAATGACCTCTCTCCTAGAGCTGCAGGGAAGTAAGTTCTACCCACAACTTGAATGAGCTTGGAAGAGGACTTCAGATGATCCTGTAGCCCTAGCTATACTTTGGTATCAGTCTGTGAAACTCCGAGCAGAGGTCCCACTAACTCGTGCCCATTGAGATAATCTATGCGTTATTTAAGTCACTAAGTATATGGTAATCTGTTATGCAGGAAGAGAAAAGCCATTACAGTTGGCAAGCATGGAATGCAAACAAGGAGTTACATGTATGTAAAACTTTGGGAGCATCATTAAGCTACCCGAAACTACAGGAAAATTTAGAGTACCCATAAACACGTGCATTTAACTAAGGAGTCGTCTATAACTAGCATCAGCTACTCAGAATGAAGATTGGGATTCTAATGGAGCAGTCAAAAAGTAATCTCTTACGATGTTTCTTCTGAGGTCACCACCTGGCATAATATCAAAGGATATGAAAATTCTAGGAAGAAAAAGTGGAGATTCTCAAATCATTCATTGTGAGTGTCCTTCCAGAAAATGGAAATGTAGGAGCATATGTCATTGCCAAGTATTTCTGTAGAAAGAAATCCAGCCTAGCCTCCCTCCCCCAGCACTGGCCTCACTACCTGGAGCACTCGGGTGAAGAGGCGGTGCCCCCCTTCCTGGACTGTCACCTCCACCTCAGGGCCCTTCCCCCACTGTGGCTCCTCACCACTCAGCGGGCGCATGCTTCAAAACCCTTTTCCAAAGCCGGGTGTGGTGGCGCACGCTTGTAATCCCAGCATTCGGGAGGCTGAGACCGAAGGATCGCGGTTCGTGGACAGCCTCAGCTACTTAGTGAGGCCCTCTGCGACTCAGTGAGACCCTGTTTGAAAATAAAGAATAAAAAATAGGGCTGGGGGTGTAGCTCGGAGGTAGAATGCCCCTGGGTTCCATCCTCAGTACCGGAGGAAAAAAAAAAAACCCAAAACAACAACAACAACAAAAAACCCTTTTCCAAGCCTCCCTGAATGAACTCAAAGTCCTTGCCCTTCATCTCATCAGTATCCACACAAATTCTTCTCCAGCTATTCAGATGACCAATGCCTGATGGGGTGACATGGTTTATTTATTACATGATTTCCTAGCAACCAAAAAAGCCAACCTGCCTAAGAATCTAACCGATCAGATTCTCAATTCAAAGCACTTAAATTCATCTAATGACAACACTATATTACATACTAATCCCTGCTGAGTGACCAAATGCTAAAATGGAAAGACATTCAGAAATAACCCCTGGATTAACACGGGAGACTGCTGTGAAATGGACAAGGGCTAATGAAGCTATAATTGTTTTACCCAAGTCAGCATTTATTTCCCTAGCACATGAAAATATGCAACCTACTGAGTTAGGCTCTACAGAAAATACAAAGATTCCTAAAACAAGTTCCTTACATCCCCGAGGTTAGAATAGAATGGTGGTGGAGACAAGAACACAACTTAGTAAACTCTTTTAAGGCAGGAAAAAAATAAGCTATATCATAGAGACACAAACAGCATTGTGAAAGGGAAAAAGGAAGTCTGATTTGGTGTGCCTTCAAGAGTGCGTAGCTGGGGGAGGGGGTGCACATCTGTAATCTCAGCAGGCTGAGACAGGTGGATCGCTGTTCCCGGACAGCCTCAGCTACTTAGTGAGATCCTTTGCAACTCAGCGAGACCCTGTTTCAAAAAAGAGAATAAAAAAAGGGCTGGAGGTGTAGCTGGGAGGTAGAATGCCTCTGGGTTCCATCCCCAGTACCGCAAAAATAATTAGTAAAAAAAAAAAAATAATAACAACAGTACAGATGGGATGTTCCTTCCAAATTAAAGGCGAATACAATCACAGGCAGATGGAAAGGTAAAAGTTCACACATGTACAGAAGGATAAGATGTGGAACAGAGGCCAGCAGAGGCTAGAAACCACACAACAGGACACGAAGCCAGGATGGGACCCAGCTGTAAACATCATAACAGAGCCGGGCGCGGTGGCGCACGCTTGTAATCCCCGCGCTTGGGAGGCTGAGACAGGAGGACTGCACAGGTTCGAAGCCAGCCTTCTCTACTTAGTGAGACCCTGTTTCCAAATAAAATATAAAATAGGTCTGGGAGTATAGCCCGGAGGTAGAAAGCCTCTGGGTTCCACTCCCAGTACCACAAAAAAAAAAAAAAAAAGAAAGAAAAGAAAAAGAAAGGGGAAAAGGTAAAGAAAGAAAGAAAGAAAGAAAGTAAGAAAGAAAGAGAAAGAAAGAAAGAAGCTACATGGACAGCAGAAAGTGTTAGGAAGACCACCAGATGGAGACCCAGGAACCACATTCTTATCCAATATCCAATCTGCCACTCATAAGTTCTATGAGCTTGGTCATAACCTGACTCAATTTCCTCACATATAAAGTGGGATTATAATGCCAATTCTCTTGACTTTGTCTATTTTTAAACATCAAGATCATATGTGAAAATGTTTGAAAACTACCAAGTATGACAGAAACTTAAGAGTCGAAACCATCTTGCTTAACTCAAAGAAGTTTCTCACAAGTACGCATCTACTTATCATCAACTAATTTATCTGGTGTACATTGTTTTCAGATATCTGAATCTATTCTATATTCCTCCCAAACTTGACCTCTTTTTAAAAATTGTTTAATAGGTTCTTCCTATATTGCTCAGGCTAGCCTCAAACCCATAGGCTCAAGGGATCGTCCTGCCTCAGTCTCAGCTTGACTTTTAAAAGTCAGGCTGCCTACAAGCTCAGCTTGACTTTTTAAAAAGAGAATATTTTCAAGCCAAGCGTGGTGGCGCACGCTTGTAATCCCAGCATTTGGGAGGCTGAGTCCGGAGGATCCCAGTTCGCGGACAGCCTCAGCTACTTAGTGAGGCCCTTTGCAACTCAGTGAGACCTGGTTTCAAAATAAAGAACAAAAAATAGGGGCAGGAGGTGTAGTTCAGGGGTTGAATGCCCCTGGGTTCCATCCCCAGACCCATCAAAAATAATAATAATAATAATAATAATAATAATAATAATAATAATAATAAATAAGTAAAAATAAAGAGTATATTTTTATATATTTGTTGGTACATTATAGCTTCACAGGATAATGTGGTTCAGAGGGATGGTGACGTGCACACAGCACTTGGAGGGCTTCCCCGGCCCCACCCCCCCTTCCATGCATGATATTGAGATTGGCAGTGGTATTCTCACAAATGGACATATTAATTAACTCTCCCTTCCCTGGACCACCTCCCTCACTCCACTGGAGCTCCTCCTCCTCCATTATCTGGAGTCCTCTGGGGTCCCGATTCCTCCCTAGTTCTGCGTAGGAGAGAAAACACATGCCCCTCACTCTCTCTGCCTGGCTGATCTCACTTAACATAATGTTTTCCACATCCCTCCATTTTCCTGCACATGACATAATTTTGTTCTTCCTTACTGCGGAGTAGAATGCCATTGTGTATATATCCCAAAATTTTGCAATCCAGTCATCTGTTGATGGGCAGTAGGTCGGTCCTATAATTTGGCTGCTGTGAATTGTCCTGCTATAAACACGGATACACATTATTACTCTAATAGTCTTACTCAGTCACTTTGGAAAGATACCCAGGAGAGGTATAGCTGGATCATATGGTGGACCCATTCCCAGTTTCCTGAGGAATCTCCACACTAATATCCATAAAACAAAAGACGAGTATTAGTGGAATAAAAACAAGTGTCTTTGCTCTCATACACCATGATTTTTTCATGGTCCTACTAACATGCATTTAAAATTGACATTATGCCGGGCCTATGCTTGTAGTCCCAGCATTTGGGAGGCTGAGACAGGGGGTGTCGCTTAGAGGTAGAATGCCCCTGAGTTCCATCCCCAGTACTGCAAAAAAAAAAAAAATGTCATTATACATGTAAAATGAACAGCAGATGCCAAACTCCACTAAGAAGGAATTTCATAAATCACTTTTCCTGAACTTAAGTTCCCTTTGAAATTAAGAAACCCCATTGCTAGCACCCTCTTGTGCACAGAAAATTCTACCCCAATAAAAGTGGGCCCTTCTCTCTAATCTCCTTAAACACTAGCTCAGTTCTCAAACTGGCGTTCCGCCAACTGTGCCCACGGGAAGGTGCGATGTTAATGGTGTTTACATTTATAGTCATGCTGCTTCTTTCATTTCTATGGTTACAATGGGATGGCCTATCTAATAGCTCATAAAATAGCATTTTCCTGCCTGTTTTGTGGCAGGACATTTTACTCTAAGGATCTTTTGTCCCTCGAGGTGGTCTTAGGAATCAGGGAGAAGAAAAACCTTCTTCAGCTTATCAATAGGAACATCTTTTTCAGTTCTACACCTGAGCTGCCTTATCTGTTTAATTTTATTCATCCCATTTTTCTCAATAATGCAATTAAAAGTCTCATAAGAAAACCAGTTACTGAATCTAGCAGCTCTGAGAACACCTAACAGAAGTCCAGGTTGGTCCCCAGTGCTATTTGTTCCCTCTTCTTTCATTCTTTAGGTTGTTGTCTCATTGGGCTCAGAGAGCTCTCTTTTATCACAATTACTGTTGCCAGGAAACATAAGAACAAGATGGAGAATAAAAGATAAGAGCGGAGCAGGTCTGCTTTCTCCCCCTCCCGTCTGCACAGTCATGTCCCAGCGAACATCCCTGCGCACACTCTTTACAGCCTTGCTCGCCCAGATCCACCCAAGTCGAAATAACAGGTGCTCCGTCAAATGTGAGCTGTCTCTAGTTATATTTAAGGTATACAACATGATGTTTTGATATGCATGCACATTATAAAATAGTCACCACGCCGGGCGTGGTGGCGCACGCTTGTAATCCCTGTACTTGGGAGGCGGAGACAGGAGGATCTCGCAGGTTCGAAGCCAGCCGCGCTGGCCTAAGAGACCCTGTTTCCAAATTTAAAAAAGTATAAAAATAGGTCTGGGAGTGTAACTCAGAGGTAGAAGGGTTTCAAGGAATCCCAGTACCACCAAAAAATAAAATAAAAAAATAAAATGATCACCACAATTAAGATAACTAATACATCCGTCACCTCACAGAGTTACCCATGTGTGGTATGGTGAAAGCACTGAAAATATATCAGCAAGTGTACAATACAAATTGCAAGTGTACAATACAGTATTAACTAATGTCAACATGCTATATATTAGATCTCCAGAACCTATTTCTGCTACCTCATTGAAACTTTGTACCTTTTGAACAGCATCTTCTAATTTTCCCCCACTACTCTCCAGCCCCTGGACAACCACCCTATTGTTCTCTGCTTCAATGAGTTAACTTTTTAGACTCCACATATAAGTGTTATCATACAGATTTTGTCTACTTTTAATTACTGGCTTTTTTCACTTAGCATAATGTCCTCCAGGTTCATCTGTATTGCCACAAATGGCAGGTGTATTGTCCCTTAAAGAAAGGGGAAGCCAGCTGCGGTGGCGCACGCTTGTAATCCCAGTATTTGGGGGGCTGAGACCAGAGGATCGAGGTTCACAGCCAGCCTCAGCTACTTAGTGAGGCCCTCTGCAACTCAGTGAGACCCTGTTTCAAAATAAAAAATACAAAATAGGTCAGGAGGTGTAGCTGGGAGGTCGAATGCCCCTGGGTTCCATCCCCAGACCTGCAAAAAAAAAGAAAAAAAAAAAGTGGGGGGAGCAGTAAGTAAAACACTATGTCCCTGAATGGTCCCTTTCAGGTCCCCCAAACCTAGCCAAGTTGAGGGTACAGTGAGAGTGAGTCTGGGCTTGAAGATTCAAATACATATTATCTTGTGTGTGTGTGTGTGTGTGTGTGTGTGTGTGTGTGTGTGTGTGTGTGTGGTACTGGGCATGGAACCCAAGGAACCTTTCACCCTTCATATAGCCAACAGAATGATCTTAATAAAATAGAAGCGTGTCCATGTCTCTGCCCTATTGAAAAACACTTTGTGACTTCCTGAGGCCCAGAAGACAAACCCAAGTTTCCCAAGCATTCATTTCTGGCCCAGTGGGTCTGGCTTCTGCCCACCCTTCACCTCTTACACTCTCTGCCTTGCAATTTCTGCTGCAGCCACTTGGAGCTGCTGCTGGCTTCCAGTACCACACTGCGCTCCCACTGGCACACCTCCAGCCTGCACTTAGCAGTGAATTACGTCTAATTGTTTATATTTCTGTCTTCCCCAGTAGACCGTGAGCGGCTCCCTGCGGGCCCCTTGTTCACCTTAGTATCTCCAGCCTCTAATAAAGTGGTTGGCATAGAGTTAGAACTCAATATTCACAAATGAATAAGCTTCAAAACTTCCTATTAAAAAAAAGCATAACTTTATAACCTACTACACTGGTGGGAGAGTACTGGGCACTGAATCTAGGAGCACCACTCTAAGCTATATCCCCAGACCTTTTTACCTTTTACTTTTTTATTTATTTTTATTTTATTTTATTTATTTATTTAGCTTGGTGGTACTGGGGATAGAACCCTTCTACCTCCGGGCTACACTCCCAGACCTATTTTATATTTTTATTTGGAAACAGGGTCTCTTAAGCCAGCACGGCTGGCTTCGAACCTGCGGGATCCTCCTGTCTCCGCCTCTCAAGCACGGAGATTACAGCGTGCGCCACCACACCCGGCTTTACCTTTTATTTTGAAACAGGGTCTTGCTAAATTGCTGAGACTGGCCTCAAATCGCAATTCTCCCATCTCAGCCTCCCAAATATTATGATTACAGGCACGCACCACTGCAGCTGGCTAGACTCAGTCAAATGATCCAGTTGGGGTTTGGCAGTTTGGGAAAAATACTTTCATTCCCACATGATTTATATTTGAAAGACAAAACTAATTAGGATTTTTCATAGCAAACTTGCGTGCACGTGCACACGTGTGTGTGTGTGTGTGTGTGTGTGTGTGTGTGTGTGTGTGTGTGTGTAAGGAGCATTTTACCACTGAGCTACAAACCCAGCTTTCTCTCTCTCTCTCTCTCTCTTTTTTTTTGGTGGTACTGGGGTTCCTGGAAGCCCTTCTATCTCCGGGCTACACTCCCAGACCTATTTTTACATTTTTATTTGGAAACGGGGTCTCCTGGCTTCGAACCTGTGCGATCCTCCTGTTTCTGCCTCCCAAGGGCGGGAATTACAAGTGTGTGTCACCACGCCCGGCAGCTTTTTCTCTTTTTAAGGCAGGTTCTCACTAAGTTGCTCAGGTTCGTCTCAAACTTGCAATCTTCCAAGTCACTGATGTTACAGGTATACGCCACCACACCCGGCCAGCTTCTTTTCTTTCTTTCTTTCTCTTTTTTCCCTCCCCACCCCTCGCCCCGTACTAGGGATTGAACCCAGGAGCATTCTACCTCTGAGCTACACTCTGAGCCCTTTCCATTTATTTATTTTGTTGTTGTTGTTGTTATTTTTGAAACAGAGCCTGTCTTGCTAGGTTGCCAAGAGCCTTGCTACATTGTGAACTCTGTCCTCACCTGCAGTCCTCCTGTCTCAGCCTCCTACTTATTGGGATTACTGGGATTACAGGTGTGCACCACCACGCCCAGCTCAGTTTTTCTTAATAACCACCATACTTACACACTGTTCAAGTGTACTTGATACAGCTGGTCCCTGGTAACATATTCTAACATTTTAAATGTTACTTTGTTAATAAAACTTACATTGTTCAGTGTTACTGATGTGTTATTTTATACCCAGTTCACATAAATGAATGGACCATTCAGAAGTACTCATTACGGCAAAAACACGGGAATAAAAGCTGGGTGTGGTGGTGCACGCTTATAATCCCAGCATTTTGGAGACTGAGACAGGAGGATCGCAGTGTGGCCTTTGGCAACTCAGTGAGATCCTGTTTCAAAATAAAGAATAAAAAATTAGGGCTGGGGGTATAGTTGGAGGCAGAATGCCTCTGGGTTCCATCCCCAGTACAAAAAAAAGAAAGAAAAGAAAAGAGGAAAGAAAGAAAAAAAGAGAACATCAAACCTCACAAGGTTTTAAGTAGAGAATCCCAGTCCAGTTCCAGTAGAGAATGTGACTGTACAACTGAAATCATTTCACAGCAGTTAAGTCTAATCAACTGCCGAGGAATACATCAGATAAGGTTATATTAGACAATTATTTCTTTGCCAATGTGTTTCTGTCATAAGCCCTTATCAAAACACAGCTTGAAGTAGTCAAAGATTTCACATCATTTTCAAACTGTATTTCAAAACTTGCAAAGCAACCTCCCTATTAAATTTTCTGAATTTTCCAAAACAAGTACAAAATACTTTCCAGGACAAAACTGACTCATTTTGCCAGAAAGGGCAGAAGGAGACCAAAACTATAAAAGTAATAAAAGTATTACTCAGTCACATTCCTCAGACAAAACAGATAAAGATTACTCCATTTCCAAGAAATCAATAGCACTAACCACAAGGTTAATGGCAATATGCTCAGAAGGAAATCATGCTATGCAAGTATGCTGGCAAACTGGCTAAATTATTAATGGCTCTGTTGAATAGCACTTATCAATGTCCTGCAACATGGAAGAAAAAGTATAATCACATATGTATATAAGCATGTATTCGATGAAATCAATGATGTACAGGGGATGCATATCAACTGGTGTATGAGCAGACTATATTTGAGAAATAAGTCCTTAAAACTCTCGGTTCTATCACCAAGGATCCAAGCTATAGAAAAAGTGTTTTGTTAGTTAGCATTTATTTTATAATCCACGATGCAAACTGGAAAGGATGCATTAGTATCAATACTGACAGGATAACCAAAACTGTGTTTGCAGTGAGAGAGGGTACTAGTACTATACAAATAAAAGAAGTTTCACCTTCATGCCAAACACCTGCTTCTTTATTCACCAAAACAGATGGCACACAATTATACGGCTCTATTCTTGGTGCAAGACTGCATAAAAGAGTATTAAGTGTGAATATAATCAAATCACAGCTGCTGAGTATGTCTCGTCATTGTCTACAAAGAAATGGACAGAGGGCATTTGTTATGGTCAGTCATAGAACGTACCCTGGAAGAGCTCATGTACTGATGTTCAGAATTGATATGATTTAATTATGAAGATTCTAATATCAGTAAATAAATCAACTTAATGAATTTTTGGGGTGGTAACCCAGGCAGGTGGAGTATGGCTGGAAGAGGTGGGTCAGTGGAAATGTTCTAAGATTCGGGTGCTTTTGTTTTTGAATCCCCTTGCTTGCCTTCTTGCTTTAGGCCTCCATGGTATGAGAGCTGAAGACTTGCTCTGTCTCTCTGCCCACTACAACCATGCCCTGAGCTCCAGAGATATAACCTTGCTAACATGGACTGAGCCCCTGAAATCTCCAGAACTGTGAGCAAATACATCTTTCTTCTAAGTTATGTGATCAGCTCTTTTGAGAGTGAAAATGCCAACTGAAACAGTATTAGACTGACTGTTCTTCCCCATAATACTCTGGCTCTCAGGGGTGCTCATACAAACTTGTGGGGAGCCATTAAGGTCTCCCCTTATCTTTACTAAAAGAGTACTTCTGACTGTCCTTGGCCTGAATCAACAAGGTGTGTTGTCATGCAATTAAGATTCTCTCAGAATGATTGATACTATTGTTCTAAGATTAGAGTGTGTTGTACCAGGGTATAGATGGGCTTGCCCAGGAGATTATGTACTTTCTACCCGCCTTTCCTGCATTGTTGTGTAACCTGAAGATAGAGACCGTATAAACACCACAAGAGAATAAGGCGGTGGCCCAGGAGTCTGGCGACCCTCCACGCTTGAAGTCTTTAATCCTCACTACTCTCTTTTTGCCGGCTGGCTCCAGCACAAACTTCTAAATAAAGAATGAGATAAAAGCATTCCTATTCTACACAGGCCATGTCAGGAAGAAGCAGTTCCATGGCTTGAAGTGGCAAATGTCAGCAAAGTAGTTAGTATATTCATATATATTCCTGATCCTCATTCAGGACCAAAACATATTTATGTTGAATACTGAGATTAAAGATAGGAAATCTTTTAAGAAGATTTCACAGTTTTCTTAGACCCAACAGAGACAGAAGAGAGAGAGGGAGAGAGGGAACAATAATCTATGTGATTCTTGGATAACTTTCTTCTTCATAGGCCTAAAGGTTCTAAAACATTCCACAGGTAATTATTTTCCTTTCTTGTCATAAGCAAATGGAATTTGTACTAGTATTGGGAAGAGGTTTAAAATGTATTAATGTATCAGTATTGGGAAAGATTTCCAGTTTTAAAAATATATCGTTTGTAGCCGGGCATGGTGGCGCACACTTGTAATCCCCGCGCTTGGGAGGCAGAGACAGGAGGATCGCGCAGGTTCGAAGCCAGCCGCACTTGCTGGTTTAGGAGACCCTGTTTCTAAAAAAAATATAAAATAGGTCTGGGAGTGTAGCCCGGAGGTAAAAGGGCTTCCAGGAACCCCAGTACCACCAAATATATATATATATATATATATATATATATATTGTTTGTACTAGAAAGACCAGGACGGGCAGAAAGGAGGGACTTGTAATTTACATTTCTAAAGAGAAGGAAAGAAAGCTGGAGCCAGGGATGGGAGGAAATCCCAGATCCTGGAGAAACAATTTCACACATCTTGGGGGAAGGAACAAGAGGTGTAGAGGGCTGTGTTTGGAGGCAGGAGAGCCCCCCCTTCCGGGGCAAATCCGGCTGGAGACAGCAGAGACTGGGCTAGAGATAAAAAATAGAGGTGAAGTTGTAGCTTGGAGAGAGAATGTTGCTGTGTTCGATCCTCAGGACCCCTCCCCCCGACACACACACACACACACACACACATTAAGACCATTACAATGACTTAAAATAATAAAGGTTACTTTTCTCATATGAACCATAATCTGGAAGAGAAATGAGGAAACTGCTCAAAGGAGACATCAAGGCAAGGTCTCAGACTTCTAACCCCCATTCTGCCACTGTGGTCACTGAGGTCACTGTGTCCTCGTGGCTGTGAGAAAGGGGCTCCATCCCTAGGCGACAAGTCCACATGGCAGCCAGAAAAGGGGACGGGCCCAGGGCGAGGGCAAAGGCTTGTCTGGGGCAAGTCTGTCCTCCTTTACCAGTCACAGTGGCATTCTACAGCTCTTCCCGACAAATTTCTAACTTACAACTCACTGGTCAAAAGCTGGTGACACAGATACCCCCACCTGCAAAGGAGCCTGGAAGGTATTTTTATCCGGGCACATTGTTGCCGTAAACAAAATCAAGGTCCCTTAAGTAACAACAATAAGAGGGACAGCACGCAGAGACAGCGAGCTCCGGCTGCGGCACAGTCAGCAACACTCTGAATTTTGCCCCAGGTTCCTCGAACTGTCTGCTAACTTCCTGATTCTTGCCACAAACTTGGTTACCCTGCTCCCCTAAGAGGACGGACCATGCTAGAAAACATCACGTTAGTGAAAATCACAAAGAATATCTGAGAAGAAGACTCAACTGTCTCCAGCTCGTCAGCACCACAAGGGGATGGAGCGAGAGCAAGCCCTCTAGCCCTGCTCAGGGTGACAGTGTTTTTCTAGCTACTTCCATAGTCAAAATGTGCTGGTGCTCCTTTTTCTTTTTTTGGTGGTACTGGGGTTCCTGGAAACCTGTCTATCTCTGGGCTACACTCCCAGACCTATTTTTACATTTTTATTTGGAAACAGGGTCTCTTAAGCCAGCGATTCTGGCTCCGAACCAGCGTGATCCTCCTGTCTCCGCCTCCCAAGCGCGGGGATTACAAGCGTGCGCCACCATGCCCGGCTGTGGTTTTCTTTTTTTGTGGTACTGGGGTTTTTGGAAGTCCTTCTACCTCCGGGCTACACTCCCAGACCTATTTTATATTTTTGAAACAGGGTCTCTTACGCCAGCGCGGCTGGCTTCGAACCTGCGCCATCTTCCTGTCTCCGCCTCCCAAGCGTGGGGATGACAAGCGTGCGCCACCACGCCCGGCTCCTGTGCTCTTTTTAAAAGCCAGGATGGTCCCCAAGACATATCAGGTAAAGACAGAGTACACAAAAAGAATGAGAATGTAAAGTACAAATCCATCCCCAAGTCTCTTGCGTAGGCAGCCGCCCCTCCCCACCCAGTCACTGAATCCCCTGAAGGCCTCCAAAGTAAATTAGAGCAAATCTTCCAATTAATTAACTGTGGCACAATTATCATAGGACTTGATAATTACAGCACACCTGCCCTCTCAGGCACTGAGGGCAGATCCCTGCCTGCACTGTTTCAGCCATTCAGTGCCCCTTGCCCAAAAACAAGATGACTCACTGATGCAGAACATGACACAGCAAGACAGCTCCAAATCTCAGACCAGACAGACATTCTTCAGAACATCCTGCTTTCACAGAATGCTGAACACTATGTGTCTTTAGAAATGGGTGTATGGAGGCCAGGCGCGGTGGTGCACGCTCGTAATCCCAGGACTCGGGAGGTTGAGACAGGAGGATCGCAGGTTCGCAACCAGCTTCAGCTACTTAGGGAGGCCCTCTGCAACCTAGCAAGACTCTGTTTCAAAATAAGAAGTAAAGGAGGGCTGGAGGTATAGCTCGGAGGTAGAATGCCTCTGGATTCAACTCCCAGCATAAGAGAAAGAAAGAAAGAAAGAAAGAAAGAAAGAAAGAAAGAAAGAAAGAAAGAAGTGAATGAATATTGGATTTTTGTTTGCCAAGAGCTGGGAGACTCTGCAAAGAATCTACAGGGTCATAGCTTCCGCTGGGAAAGGAAAGGCACTGACCTAGAAGTGGCAAGACCTGGGGTCTTCTCTCCCTGACGTGCCTTCTGTAAGAAGACATCCCGCCCCATCTTGATCTTCACATCAAACCAAGTAAAGGTGTCTGTGTTGTTCCTCCCTCCACACTGGGCCAGACGGGGCTGAGAGGACCACAGTCAGCACACAAACACTGGCGTGACGAGCCAGGAGTCAAGGGCACACAAAGTGTTGACTCAAGCTGATCTCTTTTTCAGATTTTTACGCAAATGTCTGGGTTTCAGAAGACAATATTAGTGGAATTAAACTTTAACAGCTGAAAATGAAATAATTACGCTCACCTTCGGCTGTGCTGAGTGACTGAGCCTCCTAGCAGCAAAGTGTCACACTATAGTAACCCCCGGGAAAAGAAGGCTGTGTCCTTACTAAGATTTTAAGAAGGCTATGAACCCTGCCCAGGCTTAACTCTAGGGTCAGACAGGCAGGATTTGTTCCAATAAGACACAGGTTGGGACCAAGGTGGGTGCTGAGATTATTTTTTATAATATTTCTATGAGTCTAAACCAGTGGTCCTCAGACTTCAATGTGTCTATGAATCACCTGTAGAACTATGAAAGGTGCAAATTCCTAATCCCTACTCCGGAACCTCTGAGGTTTGCAGTGCTTCCCGAGCGGTTCTGATGCAGGTAATCCAAAGCTCATACAGAGATACACGGTGACTTCAAACTAGCAAGATGACTGTGTGTCCTGCCCTGAAGGAGGGTCTTCTAAGGAAGAGCAATGCATATTCCAGACAAATACAAAGAGGTGCATGCTCGCTGCATGGTGGAGCTTTGCTGGAGCGGCGATGCTGAACACGGCAGCAGCATTTTTAGATGTTGTGTACAAATGAACCATCCATTCAGCAGGTTAAAAGACAGCAGGGGCACAGGCTCTGGACAGCCCTGCCAGCCCCATCAAGACGTGCGCAGCAGCCGACAGCTTGCTTCAAAACCAGCCTGCCTTCTCTCTTTCTGCTTTTGCTCGTAAAGCTCTTGAATTTCCTGAGAATCTACCTTCCTAGAGGAAAATCTCACCCCTCAAATCACACCACTTATCAGTAAACCTGGCACAGTGATTTTCAGCAGGAAACACTTTTTGTTCCTCTCTTAAAAAAACTAAATCCTGTCCCCCAAGGAGTATGAGGAAGGGTAGCAGAATATGTACCCCCAAATACGCCACTTCCGCAGAGGTATTCTGAGTTGAAGGCAATTGAGATTGCCTGGAATGAGACACAAGATGAGCTCTCTTCCTCTATCTAAGCGCAGGAAAATAAATTTTCAAGGGGCTCCCTGCTTCCCCTCTCTAGCAGAAAGCACAAAGCCGACTCCCAGGGTGGACTTGAGACCCTAATCAGCCTGAAGAGGGCACCAGAGGAATTTACGTAACAAACTTCTTAACAAGCTTTTATCTGCAGTGAGTTTCCATGTGGTCACGCACTGAGTAACTCTGATGAACAATGGACCACTTATAGGACAGTGGTCCCATAAAATTAAAATGGAGGTAGAATGTCCCTGGGTTCAATCCATAGTACAGAGAGAGAGAGAGAGAGAGAGAGAGAGAGAAGAGGAGAGGGGAGAGAGAGAGAGAGAGAGAGAGAGAGAGAGAAGTGTTCTTTCAGAAAGGCTTTGATAGTTACCATTTTTTACCAAAAATTGAAAAAGAGAAAATCAGTAAGTAATTTACTGAGAGTCACCTTTCTTAGGTATCTGCCGGATAGCATTGGGAGGATACAGCTAACGTAAAGCTCCTAGAACACTGGCTGGCAAATGTGATAAATGGTTTTAGAATCTTCTTTAATATATCCACTGTCAGCGCCTGTAATCCCAGTACTTTGTTGGCTGAGACACGAGGATCACAGTTTTGAGACCAGCCTCAGCAATTTAGCAAAACTCTCAATAACCTAGCAAAACAATTTCAAAACAAAAAATTAAAGAAGGGCTTCGAGGATAGCTCAGAGGTAGAATGCCACAAAAATATGTATAAATATATATGTACATAGCATCCATACCATATTAAGTGCTCTACCAAGCCCCTCATCCATTAGATAAAAGGAAAATAGTTTTACAGAGTTGGACCTGTGACACAGAATTTACACATGAGAATATCTAAGCTAACGTTTTGTTTGTTTCTTGGATGCCTTACATATGTCCTTCTGCAGCACATGGGAGGCTGGACCGGAGGACCGCGCGCACTTGGGATCCAGCCCAGGGGTGTTCTGCGGCCAAGGTGCATCCTTAGCCCTTTTTATTTTTTGTTTTGAAACAGGGTCTCACTAGGTTCCTGAGTCTCACTGAGCTGCTTAAGCAGGTCTCAAACCTGCGATCCTCCTGTCCCCGCCTCCCAGGCACTGGATTCCAAGTGTGCGCCACTGTACCACCTGACATCCGGGTTCTTCATATTCCAAGTTGTCAGTGTCACTGTGAGAGCCGTGAGCCACCTCGGGAGGAGGCTTAAAATGGCAACTTAATTAGTAAATCAGGAAATAATGAAGCTTTGTGATTTTTTCCCCATTTCACACATTCATACATATGGTGGGCTGAATTGCTTTCTTACAGCTGTGGTGACAAATTACCCAAAACCGAATAGTGTAAAACATCAGAAGTCTATTTTCTCTCAGTTGAGGCCAGAAGTGTGAAATGCAGGCGCAGGCCGGGGGCTCCTCCGGCGGCGCGGGCACTCTGTCGGGCGTCTCTCTCCAGCGTGCGGTGCTCACCGCAATCCTGGCCTTCCTTGGCCTGTCCCTGTGCCTCGTCTTAAAGGACACCGGCCAACCCTCGTCTGTGCCCTCACCTTAACGTGACCACGTCTGCAAAGACCCTGTTTCTAAATAGGCTCGTGTTGACAGCTGGGGGAGCGGTGGGGCGGGAGAGGAGTAGGACTTGAACTTGTCTTTTGGGAGGACACAGTTGAACACACTACAATGGCAAGCTCACTAAGTTCAAATGGAAACTTGCGGTCTCCCCCACGTCCACCACATCCACGTCCTACCAAGTGGCCCTCTACCTTTAGTCTTTCTGCTTTGCTCTGTCCTGTCTACCTAATATGATTTGGTTTTTTTGTTTTTTTGGTGTTTTTTTTTTTTTTTTTTAGGTACTGGAGCTGGAACCCAGGGGCATTCAACCTCCGAGCTATGCCTCCAACCCTATTTTTTATCCTTTATTTTGAAACAAAGTCTCACTGAATTGCACAGGGCCTAAGTAGCTGAGGCTGGCCACAAACCACGATCCTCCTGTCTCAGCCTCCCAAATGCTGGGATTACAAGCGTGGGCCACCACACCTGGCTACCTAATATGATTTTTATTTTATTTTATTTATTTATTCATTCATTTATTTATTGGTGGTACTGGGGTTCCTGGAAACCCTTCTACCTCCGGACTACACTCTCAGAACCATTCTGTATTGTTTATTTGGAAACAGGGTCTCTTAAGCCAGTGAGGCTGGCTTTGAACCAGTGCGATCCTCCTGTCTCAGCCTCCCAAGCGCAGGGATTACAAGCGTGAGCCACCACGCCCGGCTTCTAATATGATTTTTAATATGTAATTTCAGTACTTGGGAGGCTGTGACAGGAGGATTGCAGGTCTGTGACCAGCCTCGGCTACTTAGTGAGGGTCTCTACAACTTAGACCCTATTTCAAAATAAAATAATAAAATAGGGGTGGGTGTATAGCTCAGAGGTAGAATTCTCCTGGGCCCAATCCCCAGGACCACAAAAAATTATTTAATTAATCAATTAGTTACTTTTATTTGACACATTAAAAGTGTACCTATTATGAGGTAGTCTGTGATATTTTGATATGTGTATACATATGTGTAGTGTTCAAATCAGGGTAACTAAGATTTCTTATTATAAAGATACCTCTCCCTGACTCTGAGTTATTATCTTCTCCTGCCGTTAGTCCTGCGTGGAAGCTCTTCTCCCTCTTCATCCAAGTAAACCTTGTTCCTAAGGAGAAGCATTGTGTTTCAGGCTTTCTGTCCCCTGTACGACACCCAGCCCATTGCTGACACATAATATGTGTTGATCAATGCTTCGACTGATTTTCTGATAAGATAGAAAGATGCTGATTATAGGCTGGAACAATTACATAATGGTTTCGTGTGCTTAAGTCCAAACACTCTAGAGAGCTGACCTATCTTCATAGCTTAAATTATTCCAATAGACTGTTGCTCTCTGTTTTCAATTTTTTACCTGGAATATCAGCATCATGCTGTGGTCTCATTTTGGTGTTAGCTTGTTTGGGCTCTAAAATGGCACAAGCAGATGTTGTTGGCGTATTACTCACTCTCTGGGAAACGTTTGTTATTTATTGTAAATACTGAGTTCAGTGTCTGGAAAACAAAAATTTTTTTTTATCAGTGATGTAATCTATGAAAACATCAATGAAAACAGCTTTGGGAGCTTATCTTTTTTTTCCTTTAACAATTTTTTAATTGAACATAAATAGTATACATTTAAACTATATTTGGTGCCCTCTCCCCCCGCCCCTGTTTTCCCTCCCCCCCCCACCAATGGTTGTCCAGGTTAACCATGTCATATTCATAATTTTACACATGTTCAGATGTAGACCCTCGTTAATCAAGATCAGCCTTCCTCCTCTCCTGTCTTTCCATTCAATCTTGACTATCATCATTGTTACAGAACTGATTTAAGAGGGTTTTTTGGTTTTGGTTTTGTTTGGTGCTGGGAGCTGAACCCAGGGCCCCACACAGTCTAAGCTCAGCTCTTCCACTGAGCTACAGCCACAGCCCCTAAGAGGTTTTTCTAATCTAGTCTCCCACCTCTTCAAAAAGGCAACGCCAGCTGCGTCCTGCACTTCGGTTGTTCTTATTCCAGAACTGTAAATGTGAAGGGACACATACTAAGGATGCAAAGTCCAACCCTTGCCCGCCCCCGGGGAAGATGGCAATCCCAGTTCCCCCAGGGCCTGGTGGATCTCCCCTCCAGCTCAGGTTTCTTACCAACGCCAGGCTCAGAGGCAGAGTGGGTGGTGAGCAGATCCGTCTTTCTGGTTTTCACAGGTCAGCAGGAGCCAGCAGAGCCCTCGGGTCTGGGTGGCATTGCGCACTTGTGTTTGTGTGGTATTTGGCTAAAGAGTAAACATTTGCTAAGCATTAGACTAGCCTGGCACACAGTAAATGCTATAACTGTGTTTGCAAATCAAATGAAAGGTGTATTTTGTAGGTGAGATCGGAGTCTACGTTCCCATGTTTCTCGGTTCGGGGGAGGCCCTCGCGGCGTCCCCACCGGCTCTCAGCGGGTGCACCCTGACTCATGCGTCCTCCCATCACCCTGTATCCAGCTGTCTTTGTCCCTTTAATTGTCATTCTCTGTACCTTTCTGCAATGGGAAATGTCCTCAGAGTAGTTTTTTCAGTGTTCCGAGAAGTCTCTTCTACAGAGACCTGCAGAGCCCGGGCAGGAATCGGTGTGAACTCATGGTTTACAAAGTAAGCTGACAAATGCTGGTTCATTTTGTGGATTGGAGTTGCCAAAACCTGACCTTAATTTTTTCATGCCTTCATGTTTACAGAAAAGAGGTGTTATGAACCTTAAGGACAGTAGTATGCTGGTAACTGTTTAACAGTGGGCTCTCTCTAAAAAGACAAGCTTACTGGGTAATATTTGCGATTTTCGTACTGCAGATACTCCCACCATGGCTAGCTTCCAGCATCACCGAAGTGGAGTTGGGCAGAAATGTGGAAGCCGGCTTTGGCACACTCTGCAAGAGGGCTTATTTCTGAAGGTAGGTGGAGTGCCAGGCACAGTGGTGTATTCCTATAATCCCAGTACCCGGGAGGCTGAAACTGGTCCGAGGCCAGCCTCAGCAATGCAGTGAGGCCCCCCAGCAACTTAGCGAGACTTTATTTCAAAATAAAAATTTAAATAGGGCTGGGGGCTTAGCTTAGCTTCAATCCTCAATACCATAAATAAATAAATAAATAAATAAATAAATAAATGGTTGTGGGATACGCCCTAACCCTCAGCCCACAGTCTTCAAAGACCCTCAGAACAGCTCTTTTCTGTACTGTTCATTTGTTTATTCTACAAATATCTACTGAGCACTGGCTATGTGCCAAGCATTTCTTCATGCACTAGGAATTTATCGGGGGCCAAAAGAAATACCTGCTATCGTGGAGTTTATATCCCAGTGAAGTCTATTCAGAAATTTCCAGTTTCAGCTTCTTGGGATCCTATCATTCTCATAGTTGGGAACAGTTAACTCAAGGTCCCCTAATGCTTTATTAAACAAAGAAGTTTAAGTTCCTATAACACTTTTATTTTTTTATTTTTGTGTGTGTGTGGTGGAGGGTACTGGAAATTGAACCCAGGGTCCTTCTACCTCTGAGCCCTATTTTACTTTTTATTCTGAAACAATCTTGCTAAGTTACTGCACACTGGCCTAAAACCTGTGACTCGCCTATCTCAGCCTCCCAAGCAATAGAATGATAGGTGAGCCCCACCACGCCTGGCTATGCTTCAATTTACTAAATGAAGAAAGCGGCATGTGCTTGTCTCTGTTTTCCTGGATTATGGAGAAGGCAGAATTTCTTTCTGAACTGTCTCCATGCTGGAGCTGGAGCAGCCTCAATCTTGCACTGGCAGGAGCACTGGCAGGGTCGCCAGCGTGGGATCAAAAAGCAGAGACGACACCAGGGTCTTGCGTGGAACCCCGGCTTCCTAACTAATCCAGGAAGTTACGACAGCTGGAAGTTTACAGAGAGGATAAGCTTCCAGAAACTGAAATCAAGGCTAAGACCTGTGAAGGTCCACGTCCTCACGAAGGCTAGGACGGGGTGAGAGACGCTACTGACGGCAGAACTCTGGAGAGAAGGATGACTTGTAGACTGGAGGGGAGAAAGAGTTTTTCCTTTACCCTCTTGGGTTCTCGGCTGGGACCCATGTAACAAAAAATCAGATTAACAAGAGAAAAGCGAATATAAATTTATTAGCATGTATGTCTCAGATGTACATTAGCCCGCTTTCTGCTGCTATAACAGAACGCCTCACTGGGTAATTTATACATAAAAGAAACATTTCTCATAGTTCTGAAGGTTCAGAAGTCCAGTATCAGGGTGCCAGCATCTGACGAAGGCCTTCTTGCTGCATTACAACATGAGGAGGGCATCCCATGCAAGAAAGGGCAGGAGCAAGAGAACACACCAGCAGAGGGAGAGGGAGAGGGAGAATGCGTGTGCAAGAGAGAGTGCACGCGTGGATTATATAACAAAGCCACTCCGCGGTAGCTAGCCCTCTCTTGCAATTGTGGCAGTAATCCAGTGGAGCCCTCGTGACCTAATCATCCCCTAAAGGTCCCATTTCCCGATATCAACACAGTGGCAGTTAAGTTTCAGCATGAATTTTGAAGGCGATATTCAAGCCACAAAACAGGAGATTCCCAGAGAACTGCGTGAACATCAAAGAGGAGGCTTTAGTGCTCTAGCGCTCAGAGCAGCTTCAACACAGAGCAACAAGAAGTGAAGCCATAGAGGAGAAATGACAAGAGAAAGGACGACCCTGAGGCTCCAGAGGTGGCGAATCCCAGGCAGGAAACACAGTCCACATCACGAACAACGGGGTTGCATCCTGAGAAATGTGCTAACAGGTGGTTCCTGTCCTGTGTGAACACATTAACCTGGGTGATACAGCCTACTGCGCACCTAGACTGCATGTACACATGTGGTACAGCATAGCCTATTGCTCCCAGGCTACCAATTTGTACAGCATGTTACTATGCTGAATACTATGGGCAACTGTAACACAACGTCAGTATTTGTGTATCTGACTAGACATAGAAAGAACACAGCAGAAATACTAGGCAACAGGAGTTTTTCAATTCCACTTTTTTGGGGCGTGTGATAGTTGGTTATACAATGGCTCCGTGAAGAGCTCATACACTTGTGTGTGGAGCTGATGTGAGTCATGAGGGCTGTGATCCTAGCGGTGCATTCATCTGCTGTAATGGATTGTCTGGGCGAGGCTGGAGGAGGTAGGCCCTGGAGCACGGCCTCGGGTTACTCATGGTTCCCCTCCCCTCATCCTCGCTCTCCTGCTTCCCTTCCAGGCTCCATGATGCAAGGATCAGAGTCCACGCTCTCCCTCCCGGCCTCCCCCGCCATGTCCTGAGATCCACGGTCCCAGGCTTCACCCCGCCATGTCCTGAGATCCACGGTCCCAGGCTTCACATGGACTAAACCGTGAGCAAACTCCTTCCTCCCTCTAACTTACGTGGTCAGTTCCTTAGATCACAGCTGTGCAACGCTGATGAATACAGGGAGGCACTGAGGATTAAAATGCCGCTTTCAAAGAATGTTTAATCATAAAGTGCTTACCTGTGAATTTGTTTCTTCTTTATAACTTATGTTTTCTAAATTCTCATTTTATGATGAAAAACACATTATTATTATTATTATATATTTTTCTGCAGGTCTGCAGATGGAACCCAGGGGCATTCAACCTCTTAGCTACACCCCCTGCCCTTTTTCTTTTCTTCATTTTGAAAAAGGACCTCACTAAATTGGGCCTCACTAAGTAGCTGAAGCTGTCTGTGAACTGCGATCCTCCAGTCTCTGCCTCCCGAATGCTGGGATTACAAGTGTGCGCTGCCACACCCAGCTGAAAAACATAATATTTTAAAAATAATAAAAGCTGGCCCAAGGTCAAAATATTAGCAAATAGCAGAGCCCAGAGCTGTCTGACTCCAGAGCCCTGCAGCCCACTACCCCAAATGGGTCTTATGTAAAGTCCAATTTTTATCCCAGGAACATTATCCTCAAAAGAGCAGGTTACTTTTTCAGAATGGACTAGTATGACTATGGATTTTCACAATCTGAAACACCATCCTGAGCTCCGGTTGTGGTTCCTTGGTTTTCTGGTACACCTCAGGGGCTGAGTTCAGTCTGAATAAATGTGTTATGCTGAATGGCAACGTAAACCGAGAGAGCCATTACCCAGAGACAGACTGGCCAGGAAATCAGTGAAAGGAAAAGGGGCCAGAGCTCCCACTGCAGGCATTTCAACTAGAAAATAATTCATCAACAGCTCCATGTGCCAGGGAAAAGGGAATTCTACCGACACAGGTGATGGCCTTAACAAGGCTGACAGCTCTCATTCTCCTTGGCATGCTTTCTCTAGAGTCACAGGAATCTAGGTCACCGTGTGACGCAGCAGGCACAAAGCTACATGATAAAGAAAATCCTTCAGTGAAACCAAGGTATTCCCTTTGTTTATTTTTAAATATTTCACATAATTATATTCATTCTATCCACATTTTAAAAATGCCTATTACAGACAAGGGATGAAGACTTATCTCTGAAACACACACATTAAGGCCACTCTGCAAATAAAGGTTTAAGTCCAGCAGCCCTTCAATCTCCATTCCTTCTCATGTCAGCAAGCACAGAGCAACAGTACATCTGATAGCAAATTGCATTTGTTGCCTGAGAGATCATGAACACAGCTATAGGAAATATTTTCAAATTTTATTAAAAATGTTTATGTGGCCACAGCCTAGTGTCCTTTGGACTTAATTCATTTCAGGTCCTGAGCATCTACAGCTTGAATGGCCAGCTAATAATTCATCAAGCCTCAGCATCTGCAACTTCTCAGGCAGCTCTCCATCTCTATTATGACTGAAAAACCCAATTAGCTTCGTGATCTCCATGAGGCCGCTCTAAGTCAGCCAGTGACCCTGCAGGTTACTGCTCTCGGGGTGGCCAATGCAAGATGATACCAAAGCTCTGAAAACCTTACCAGGCATCACTCTCTGTGAACATCAGTGAAAAATATTCCTGTCTGATAAAACTTAGCACCTTCATTAGTTCCTCTCCGGAAAGATGGAGATATACCAATGAATACTGAGTAGGTAAGCTAAGAGTAATTCACACAAAACCAAACTGATTTAAAAATTATTCTTTTTAAGAGTATTTTAAGAAAATTCTTTTTCCTCAAAAGAGAGAAAAGAATACCCTACGAATGAGAGAAGTTAGCCGGGTGAGCAACGGCGCCAGGCCTCGCCCTTCCCTGGCACCTGGTGTGATCCTCACCAGCTAGAGCCCATCGGCTGGTTACTAGCAAGAAAAATGGTTTGCGCTGGTCAGAGAAAAGTCTCATCCAATCTTAACAGTAACAGTATCCTGCAGAGAAACAGGCACTTAACCCTGTCGCCCTTAATCCCGCCTTTCATGTGGCGAGGCAGAAAGCTTCATCGTAGGACTTCTGATTATTAGGAGATTCATTGCTGCTAACAATTTGCAACCCTGGGAGCAGGACACAGAAACAACAGGACAGACACAAAAGGTGCTATTCTCCTCAATCAACGAGAGGGCTGGAAACTGAAATCTGATTATTTTGTCTCTGCTCGAGTCTCTCTTGAACTCTGTGTTCCTGGAAATTAAATTCACGCTCACGCTGATTTCAGAGAGCTATTCTTTCCTTTCCACTTAGCAGCCTCTCAAAGTGCTTTCGTCCTGAGAAACGGTGCACAAAGTCCAATAAAAAGTAGCTGTAATTAAAGGTGCAAATGAGTACACACGAGGATGCCCAGGGAGTCAGGGAATGAATATCGTGCACCCTCTAGTACGAGGCAGGAGTGTCCTCAAACAGGACCGCTCAGAAGGTGCAAAGTCATTCTGATTGCAAGGCCCTCTCTCGTTTGTTTTATTTGAAACAAATATTAAATTATATGGAACTTTGAGAAGGCATGAGGACCTGAAATCACCTCAGTCAGTTCTACTCTGGGCTTCCTGTAGAGGTCCTCTCAGGGAATACGTGAAACCGAAGCCGCATGGACTCATCGCCCTGACTCGGTGCTCGAGTTCACAACTGCAAGTTCTATAAGAACTTTTTTTTTTTCTGGGTCTGGGGATGGAACCCAGGGGCATTTGACTTCCGAGCTACACCCCCCTGCCCTTTTTTTTTAAATTATTATTCTTTATGTTGAAACAGGGTTTCACTAAGTTGCGGAGGGCCTCACTAAGTAGCTGAGGCTGTCCACAAACAACGATCCTCTGGTCTCAGCCTCCCGAATACTAGGATTACAAGCGTGCGCCATCATGCCCTGCCCTATAAGAACCTTTAAGAAGCCATACATGAAAGACTTGCGTGGTGGCGCACGCTTGTAATCCCAGCATTCAGAAGGCAGAGACCGGAGGATCGTGGTTCACGGACAGCCTCAGCTACTTAGTGAGGTCCTCTGCAACTCAATGAGACCCAGTTTCAAAGTAGAGAATAAAAATAGGGCAGGGGGTGTAGCTCAGAGGTAGAATGCCCCTGGGTTCCATCCCCAGACCCACCCCCCCACCCCCCAAAAAAAGAAGCCATACATGAGAGCCTTGGGTGGCGGCACATGCTTGGAATCCCAGCATTCAGGAGGCAGAGACTGGAGGACCGTGGTTCACGGACAGCCTAGGCTATTTAGCGAGGCCCTTTGCAACTCAGTGAGACCCTGTTTCAAAAAATAAAAAGACTCAAAAATAGGGCTGGGGGTGTACCTTGGACGTACAATGCCCCGAGTTCCATCCCTGGTACCACACACACACACACACAAAAAAAGCCATACATGATTATGTCATAGAGTTCATGGATTTCCTATCAAGAGACCTATTCTCTCCCCTACATACCTGGCTTTCTTAAGTACCACCCCAGTCCACTGAACAAAATGTATATTCATTTCCACAGGCTCCTAAGTCTCGTGAAAATCACAACAGTGATTACTTATAAATTAGTTCTCCTGTTTGTCCCCAAACATTTCATTCAATCAACCACTTTACTGAGCAACAAATATGTGCAACGCACGATTCTAGCTTTAGATGAAGCCTCTGCCTTCACATGGAGGCAGACATGTGGTGTGTTATGGTGTGCCATTACATATACGTGTGGCATAATGGTATGCCAACAAGCCAATTCTAGGGTCATAACTGCAGTGAATGCCTCTTGGTTCAATCCCCATTGCGAAAGAAGAGAGAGAGGGGAGGGGGAGAAAGGAGGGAAGGAGGGAGGGAGAGAGAGGTGACATGCGAGAAGTGGGAGAATTACTTAAGAAGTGGTCAGGGAAGGCCCTTGGGAAGGGCCAGCCGAGCTGCAGTTAGAAGATGGGTGCGAGCTAGCCGTGGAAGGCTGCGAGGGAAGAGCATCCCGGCGCAGAGAACAGCCAGGTAAGGCCAATGGCCCCTTGTGGTACTGAGCCTGAAGTGTTAAAAAAAGAAACTGAAAAGGTGGCTGGGAGGCTCTGCGGGACCTCTGCTGTGTCCCTCGCCACCTTCCTCGCTTGCGCTGCGCCTCCTGACAGCTCGACACTGGTCATTTGAAACAAGAACCAGAGCCACTCCTGCCTGCCGCAGCCACACGCCGGCCAGATGTGCAGGTCTGCCTCCACACCACAGCCGGCTGCCGTGAGGGCCGTTTTCCCCAGGACTTGCCCACAGCCTCCCCCGCTGACCAGTGCTCGTAAACACGCAGGAAAGCAAAGCCAGCCGATGGCCTGGCACTGTCCGGCTCAGCATCTTCCCGGCAGCTACATCTAACTAACAATAACATCATCTCCCTTTTCCGGTACAGCTAGATTTCCTTTCCCTTGCTACTGGGCTTTTATACTAATTAACTATCAACAACTACTTAGTGTAAAAAGATGTCGATTAAAAACAGATGTTTAACTGAGCGATTAAACAGAAGAATCAGGCTGTACGCCGTTTCAGAACAGGTGCCAAAACATGTCCTGGTCCAGCAGGACTCTCCTCTGAACTTCAGCTCCTGCTGCACACCCATGAAGCTCTGCCAACCCCAAGGCTTCGTGAGCTCCTGGACTCACGACTCTCAGTGCCTGAGCATGGCCTTCCACCTCCTGGCCTCTTGCGCTGCCAGGCCTTCCAAGCCTGCCTCCGCTGTGCCTGGAGCACCTCGTCGACTGCCAGGCCATGTCTAGCTCCTGCTCAGTTCCTTAGCCTGTGTTTCAGCCGCGGTTCTTTCTGGGCATTCTTCTTCCACTGCTGGGCTGTGAAAATGTGCTACTAATCAAGTCACTAACCTTCAGAATTCATTTTCCAAATGTAGACATGACTAGTGACCAAAAAGTGCCAGATGTATCAATCATGACATTTCTGTTCTGCGTGATACTCAACTCAAACAAGTTACGGTAAAAGGGGAAACTTGTGGCATTTTCCTTTGTGTAATTGGAAAATATAGGGACTGAATAAGGCTCAGGACCTCTGAGCAATCCAGCGGCAGCAGGTTCGTTTTCCCTTTCCTCCCTGTTGCCTGGTGTCTGCCTTTCTCTATCCTCAACTCTCTCCCAAGCAGACAGCTCCTAGTTTCCACTGTCCGTGCTTAAAATCCCTCTGGGAAAAAGAGGGCTTCTCTACCAGCATCTCTGTATCAAGGACTCTGGTTTGATAGATGGAGTCTGGATCCCATGAGCACCCCGGCCTAATCATTGTGGACAGGGAAACAGAATACGGGGATCAGCAAGGCCCAGCTTTTGTCCTCGGATGAAAATGAGGCTATACAGAGCTCTGTGAGGGGCGGTCACATAGGAACCAGTGGTATGGTTGTATATTTCTTGATGTATCCCTAGCTCTGCAGCATCCAAGCTTGGTTCTCAGACCCTCCCATAAACTCTAAACGCAACTGGGCGTGGTGGCGCAGGCTTGTAATCCCAGCATTCGGGAGGCTGAGACAGGAGGATCACAGTTCGCGGACAGCCTCAGCTACTTAGTGAGGCCCTCTGCAACTCAGTGAGACCCGGTTTCAAAATAAAGAGTAAAAAATAGGGCAGGGGGGTAGCCTGGAGGTCGAATGCCCCTGGGTTCCACCCCCAGACCTGCAAAAGAAAAAAGAGAAAGAAAGGAAAGAAAAAACAAGGAGCTAAAAGAAACGATTGTGCTTCATGCTTTGCTCCTAACTTCTGTATGTCACCCACAGAGGGACATACAGAAGGGACATTCAGAAATCCCTGAACAAAGCCAGGATCCTCCAAGGGTGCCACCCCAATGAAAAAGAGGTTAAACTTTCCCAGAAGAAGAAAATCCATCAAGCTATGGATCCCAAAACTGATAATAAACCATTGTGAGAAAGTGCCAACAGGCCCACCCTTGTGGCTCAGTCTGAAAGTTTTTAAGAACTAAGGAGAAAAACCCTCTATATAAAAAACTTTTTTTCTTTTCTTTTTTTCTTTTTGGTGGTACTGGGGATGGAACCCAGGGCTTTCTATCTCCAGGCTACACTCCTAGACCTATTTTATATTTTATATGGAAACAGAGTCTGGCTAAGTTGCTGAGAGCCTCACTCAGTAGCTGAGGCTGGCTTGAACCATGATCCTCCTGTCTCAGCCTCCCAAGCGCTGGGATTTTACAAGTGTGCGCCACCACGCCCAGCTATATAAAAAACTTTTATTTTTATTTTTTTACTTTATTTTATTTATTTATTATTTATGTATTTATTTATTTATTTATTTTTGTGGTACTGGGGGTGGAACCCAGAGGCTTTCTACCTCCAGGCTATACTCACAGACCTTTTTTATATTTTATTTGGAAACAGGGTCTCACTAAGTTGCTGAGAGCCTCACTAAGTAGCTGAGGCTGGCTTCGAACCCGTGCGATCCTCCTGTCTCAGCCTCCCAAGCGCGGGGATTACAAGCGTGCGCCACCACGCCCAGCTTATAAAAAACTTTTACCACAAGATTTTGGTGTAGGGCAGAAAGAACTGTTTCCCAGGATTCCTTGGAATCAAGTGTGGCTACCAACCAAAATACGGTGGAAGATATTTTTCTACAAATTGCTTAAAATGTAAAAACAAAAGAAAGCAACAACAAAGTTTCAGAGCCGGAAACTTTATTTGAGTTTGCAGTACAAGGACATTAAAAGAAATCGTCAGGTACATTGGGGGAGGGGTATCTTTAAATTACTGCTACAGTGATAATTGGGAAGGTTCAGGGTTATACTCGGCTTACTGAGTTTGGGCCATACTTATGGTGTACCTTGAGAGAAGCTTTATTTATAATTAGTTTCCTTTTGTCAGGAATCCTTTATAATGCCTAACTTCATGATGGAATTTTAGTACAATCAAACTTATACAAATCAAAGCTGTATAATTAATTAAGTCCTACAATTACTGACTGATTCAAGCTTAGGAAGCAGTCCTGGAAACAACTATAAAACAGGTGTAGCAGTAGTCCAAATGTAAAGGCTAACTTTATGTTTAAAAGTATTTTGGCCATAAATCTCAAGTTTGCCCCCCCCAAATCTAAGACCCACTCTTCACTTGAAAAGTGAGTTTGCCTCACTCATACACAGAAACTATGGGGTTAAAATAACAGAGAAATGACTTTAGTATTTTATGGGTGTTAGAAATAACAGGAAAACAATTTTTACTCACTTATTCATTGGGTAAAACTTACTAAAGACTCACATTTTATATCAAACACAGGTAGCCTCCAGGTACTGTCAAAAGACAGATTCTTTTCTTCATATCCAAACTCAAATTTACATATCACAAATAGCACAAGATCTATCTTAAATGTATATATAATAAACATTCCAGTAGTTTGTGATGAGATTGTTTTCTCAGGTTTCAACAGCCGCGTAGGGACTGAATCCTAGACCCTGAACTCTAGAGTCTCCTAGAAGCAGAGCATTCAAGTGGAAGTCCCTGAACAAAGCCAGGATCCTCCAAGGGTGCCACCCCAGTGAAAAAGAGGTTAAACACTGTTCTCTACCTAAAAGAAATGAAAAGGAAATGTGTGGTTTCCTGTGGATGAGGTCTCCAACTGGCGATTACCCTGAGATGCTTCCAGAGCAAATGCCAAGCCATTACGAAGTACACTTCTAAGGCTATGATCTCACAGAATGCTTCAGAAAAGGGAAACGAGCCAGACACCGTGGTGCATGCCTACAATCCCAGTACCTGGGAGGCCGAGATGGGAAGATCGCAGGTTCAGAGACAGCCTCAGCAGGTAGTGAGACTCAACCTAGCAAGACCCTGTTTCAAAATAAAAAGAAAATACAGAGCTGGGGGTGTAGCTCAGAGGTAGAGTGCCGCCGGGTTCAGTCCCAAGAACCACAAAAATAAAATAAACAAACAAAAAAACAAATGAGATGAGCTTACAATCAAAAACTCACAAACACACGAGGAGAGGCCCAGCACAGGCAAGCCAGCCAATGCAATCGCATCCCAAGGTCACAATCTG
Organism: Muscardinus avellanarius; assembly: GCF_963383645.1. NCBI lineage: Eukaryota > Metazoa > Chordata > Mammalia > Rodentia > Gliridae > Muscardinus > Muscardinus avellanarius. The sequence goes on from NC_137798.1 coordinate 4,106,964, forward strand.
AAATCGCGTGCTTAAAATTATGAGAAAGATTGCTTCAGAATGTACCTGGGGCTTAATGTTTAGGTAAGACTGAGTGCCACTGAAAATGCTGTTAGGGTTCCCCAGAAGCAAGAGGCGTAACATACCATGCAGAGCCACCCGAATTTACAACATCCTGAGACCATCAGGGACAGAGACCGAGACGAGACCCTTATCCCTACGGAGGTCGGGGCAGCGAGGTGGCCATGTGCCCTACTGGGCAGGAGGCAAAGCACAGAAGTTGGGACAACATGGCTGGATTTGAAACATGGTCTGTCCACAGCCATGAAAGCTGGCTCACACAGAAGATGGATGGCTTACAAAATTTATAAAAGTTGGCTAGAACAGAGATAAAAGAGGGAATTGAAACTATACAGAAAGAGCAAGACACTAGCACTGATCTGATACCCTCCTGCTCCTTTATATGTGTGTCGAAAATCCTGAACTTTTCTAAATGACTTACATGCTATTAGGTTGACCTACGTGATATGGTTGGAGGTTCCTAAAAGTCTAACCCACTCATTTCTCTACTGCTGTCAAATGTGAAATGCTAAAGTTACTTACCCTCTCTGCTTAAGATAGTTAACTTCACTGTTTAAAAAGTAACTTTAAGTGGACATGGTGGCACACACTTGTAATCCCAGCATTTAGGAGGCTGAGACCCAAGGATCGTGGTTCGCAGACAGCCTCATCTACTTAGAGAGGCCCTCTGCAACTTAGTGAGACCCTGTTTAAAAAAAAAAAAAAAATACGACAAGGGGTGTAACTAGGAGGTCGAAAGTCCCTGGATTCCATCCCAGACCTTTAAAAAAAAAAAAAAAAAGTAACTTTTGAGCTGGGCGTGGCATGCTCATACCCAGTGCTTGGGAGGCTGAGACAGGAGGACTGCAGTTCACAGACAGCCTCAGCTACTTAGTGAGGCCCTTTGCAACTCAGCGAGACCCTGTTTCAAAATAAAGAATAAAAAATAGGGCTGAGGATGTAAGCCCAGAGGTAGAATGCCTCTGGGTTCCATCCCCAGCACCACAAAAATAAATAAATAAATAAATAAATAAATAAATAAATAAATGGTAAGTAACTTTAAAAGTCAACACGTTAATAACTATTAACATCAATACTTAAACTGGTTCCTCTATTTTGCATGCCACAATCAGAGAATGGATGCAGATGCTGGAAGAGGATGTCCATATGCTTAAACAATGCAGAGCAGCATCACTGGGCATCCAAAGAGACACCAAGAAAACACAGGTGCCTGAGGAGAGAGGGGGCGAAAACTTGCAAAATGAGGGTTGGTTTTCTGAGGATAAAGCTTTGTGCTTTTTAGTTTTTCCTAGGGTAAATTTTCAATATTTTGTTTACAGTCACTCTTCCGGTGTAAACAAAAACTTTAAGCTTTTTATAACTTTTATGCTATATACTACTACTAAAAATTTTCCAGCCAGCTAATATGGAAACTCCTTGATAAGCAATTTTCCCAATCACTTTCAGAAACAACTCAAATTAAATGGCTTATTCAGAAAATGACACACGAGGAAAATTTCTGGCAAACAATGGAAAAATACTTTGAGAAATTTAGATACTCCCAGAAGAACAATCATGTCTGTTTTTCATATTTTGAGACAAATTTCCTCCCATTTTACAGAATCCCAAGGCAGTATTAAAATAAAAGTATGCTTTACTTGCAAAGTCAGGGATATTTTGAGATGGCCCTTTCAGACAAAGAGAAAAACCCAGATGATATGTTATTTAATTTGTCTACCAATATATCTATAAAAAGTTCTACTACCGTATCTTAACTACCAATCTATAAAGGATTATTTTTGTGTGTGGTAATGGGGATTGAATTCAGGGACATTTTATCTCTGGGCTGCACCTCCAGTCCTATTTTATTCATTATTTTAAAACATGGTCTTAGCCTGGCGTGGTGTGGCACACTTGTAATCCCTGCGCTTGGGAGGCTGAGACCGGAGGATCACACAGGTTCGAAGCCAGCCTCAGCTACTTAGTGAGGCTCTCAGCAACTTAGTGAGACCCTCTTTCCAAATAAAATATAAAATGGGTCTGGGAGTATAGCCCAGAGGTAGAAAAGCCTCTAGGTTTCACCCCAGTACCACCAAAAAATAAAATTAAATAAAATAAATAAAACATGGTCTTACTAACTTGGGGAGGGCCTAAGTTGCTGAGGCTGGCCTCAAACCTGCAATCCTCCTGTCTCAGTCTCCCAAGTATTGGAATAATAAGCATGTACCACCATGCCTGGCTTATAAAGGAATATTTTAACACCATGTGAGCACTGCTCTGACAGAGGTCTTTGCAAGGATTAAACTTCTAATCGTAAAGCAAGGGATATCTGTATTTCAGTAGCATAGGATACAGACTAAGTACAATCAGTAAAAAGAATAAAGTTGACCAAATTTTCAATACATATGTCCTCCTACTTCATTGAGCTCATCACCACTAGGACATTTGTAAAGATGGAATTGTCTTAAATATTTCTGGACTTGTTTTAGGTGATAGTAGCTCCTGTTAGAAATATTAATATAGCAGGATTATGATGCAGCCGGATCACTTATCAATATCCAAGCACTTACAAAGCCTGAGAGGTAAGAGAGGAAAGGTATTTAGAGCCTTGCGGCTAATTTAGGTTGAAGAACCTAAGAAACACAAGGGAAGCTATTACCTGATTCTGTTGCAAGTGAGTCTCTATTAATACAGAGACTAGGTCATGAGCCTTTTCCATGACTCTAGAGTTGTTTCTAGATTATATTTCTAAAGCATATATGGCAAATTGCCACAGGGGGAAATTATTTATTTTCCTCTTATTCTTCTGTATGAGAATTTATGGAAATTCCTCAGTGGAATGATGGCATAAAAAGTTTTCACAAGATCCACAAGAGTGCCAAGACAGTCCAAACGGAAAAGAACTGCCCTTTCAACAAATGGGATTGCCACAGACGACGGGATGAATTCGGATCCCTGTCTCACAATATATACAAAAACAAACAAATGGCTCAAAGACTTCAACTTAAATCTCTTACAAAAAGCCCTAAGAGTAAGCCAGGTGCTTGGGAGGCTGAGACAGGAGGATCACACAGGTTCAAAGCCAGCCTCAGCTACTGAGTGAGGCCCTTGGCAACTAGTGAGACCCTGTTTCAAAATAAAGAATAAACAAATAGGGCTGGGGATGTAGCTCAGAGGTAGAATGTCCCTGGGTTCCATCCCCAGTACCACAAAAATAAAAAATAAAAATAAAAATAAAAAAGGACAAAGAGAGCTGGACATGATGCTGGACATGATGGCCCACGCTTGTCATCCCAGCATTCGGGAGGCTGATATAGGAGGATCGCGGTTCACAGACATCTTCAACTACTTACGCCCTTTGCAACTCAGTGAGACCCTGCTTCAAAATAAAGAATCAAAATAGGGCTGGGGGTGTAGCTCGGAGGTGATATGCCCCTGGGTTCCATCCCTAGTACAAAAAAAAAGCATAACAAATATTGGCAGAGTTGTGAAAAATTAGAAACTTCATATATGACTAGGAGGAATGGAAAGTTAAGTAGCCACTTTGGAAACAGTCTTGTAATTCTTAAAAAGGATAAACATGGAGTTATCATATTATCCAATAATTCTACTCCAAGTTGAGTAGAATTAACCCAAAATTACTGAAAATACACCCACAAAAATGTACACATGAATAATCACAGCAGCATAATTCATAATAACAAAAATAACCCAAATATCCATCAAGTGATGGGTACACAGAACATGGTATATCCATGCAATAAAGTATTATTCAGCAATAAAACAGAATGACATTCTGATACATGCTACAACATAGATGAAACCTAAAACCATGGTAAGAAGCCAGTCACAAAAGACCACATAGTGTGTGAGCCCATACCTATGTTCTATCCAGAACAGGAAAATCCACAGAGAAAGTAGATTATTAGTTGCTTATGGCTCAGGGTATTGAGGATAAAGAGGGGCAAAACTGCTACTAGGTATAACGTTTCTTTGTGGGATGCATAAAATGTTCTGGAATTCAGAGAATGGTGATGGCTGCATTTGGATATACTAAAAACCACTGAGTTATACCCTTTAATTAAGTAAATTCTACAGTGTAAAAATTATCTCAATAAAGCTGTTTCATTCAGAAAAAGAAAATTTTCAAAGAATTTCCAAGAAGAGTTGAAAAGTGGAAAGATATTCATACACAGGTCCAGAAAGGAGAAGCATCAGGCTGGTGACCAGGATTCCGTTCAGATGGAGATCAGACTGGCTTTCTGTTTCTAACATACAGGAACAGTTTTGGATGCACCCATCATATGCAAATTAAAGATAGTATGAGACAACTCCTTTCTATATACTAGGTTCACCTACCCAGGCTATCTACCACTTCCTGATTCCCTATATCAATCTAAGATACCTTATTTTTTATATTGCCTGTAAGATATGTAAGGTAGCCCAAACAAAAAAGCATAGAAGGCTGTTGATATTGTATTACTATGGCTATAATTATGGCTAACTGAAAAGCATTCTATATAATTATGCATTATGAGCAGCCTAGTATTAACACATCTATCAAACAGTAACTAAGGAACTCCAAGAATTTTTCAGCCATGTATGATCTGGTTAAGTGTGTGTGTGTGTGTGTGTGTGTGTGTGTGTGTGTGCGCGCGCGCGGGTGCACCAGACATGGTGGCGCATGCTTGTAATCCCAGTGCTTGGGAGGCCGAGACAGGAGAATCACACAGGTTCACAGCCAGCCTCAGCTACTTAGTGAGGCTCTCAGCAACTTAGTGAGACCCTGTTTCCAAATAAAGTATAAAATAGGTCTGAAAGTATAGCCCGAAGGTAGAAAAGCCCCTGGATTCCACCCCAGTACCACAAAAAAAGAGTGTGTGTGTGTGTGTGTGTGTGTGTGTGTGTGTGTCTAAGGATTGGACCCAGAGGCATTCTAACTTGGAGCTATACCTTCCCTAAGCAAATAGGGTCTCACTAAGCACTCGGCTTGATCTGTTAGTTTTAACTAGTATCATAAATACATTTCTCTATTGTACTTATCATGAACACTGCCGGTGCCTTGTATAATTTTTCTGGGGAAAAAAAAAGGATGTATAATCATATCCTCTAATGAACAAATTCAACAAGTCAGTCCCCCATTATTTCTCCTCCTCCTCCTCCTCCTCCTCCTCCTCCTCCTCCTCCTCCTCCTCCTCCTCCTCCTCCTCCTCCTCCTCCTTCAGATCAAGCCCAAGTTCTCTCACCTTCTAGCAAAGTACTCTACCACTGAGCTATATCCCCAGCACTCCTCCTGTCCTTCCATTAAAACAAATACTTTAGTAATCATTTCATGGAATTAAGCCACAGACAAGATGGACCTTTATCAATATCATGTTGGCTCAATGTAAACCGTTTACAAGTGTGTTGGCCTGCTTGGGCCAGTCTGCTGCTGTAACAAAACACCACAGACAGGATGGCCTCAACAACACTTCTAACAGCTCTGGAAGCTAGAAGTAGCAGACTGGGTGCCAGCGAGGTCGGGTTCTGGGAGAAACCTCTTCCTGGCTTTCAGGGTGCTGCCTTCTCGTTGTAGCTGCACATGGTAGGAAGGGAAAAGAGCAAGTTCTCCAGCACTAATCCATCACGAGGACCCACCCTCAGGTCAGATCTACATCTGATTACCTCCCAAAGGTCCCCACTCCTCAGCCATCACGAGTATTGGAGCTTCAACATGTGAATTTGAGGGGGGCACAAATATTCAACGCATAACAGTAGAGAAAAGGGATATAGCTTAAAACTAATTACCATATTATGGTAGTTTGGCAGAAGGAAGGAAAGTTGATTCCTCTATTTTAAAATTCTTTAAACAAATTTCAGTGTGGGATACAAAAATGCTAGCTATTACCCACAGTGCTGATTTTTTTAATTAATAGCAAATCCATTAATTTTTTTTTTTTTTTTTTTGGTGGTACTGGGGTTCCTGGAAGCTCTTTTACCTCCGGGCTATACTCCCAGACCTATTTTTACATTTTTTTATTTGGAAACAGGGTCTCCTAAGCCAGCGCGCGCGGCTGGCTTCGAACCTGCGCGATCCTCCTGTCTCTGCCTCCCAAGCGCGGGGATTACAAGTGCGCGCCACCACGCCCGGCCAAATCCATTAATTTTTTTAAAAACTTCCAGCCGGGCATGGTGGCGCACGCTTGTAATCCCTGCATTCAGGAGGCTGAGACCGGAGGATTGCGGTTCGTGGACAACCTCAGCTACTTAGTGAGGCCCTCTGCAACTCAGTGAGACCTGGCTTCAAAATAAAGAATAAAAAAAAAAAAAAATAGGGCAGGGGATGTATCTCAGAGGTCAAATGCCCCTGGGTTCCATCCCCAACCCCTCCCCCCCCAAAAAAAATCCCAGCCAGGCACGGTGGCACATGCCTGTAATCCCAGTACTCAGGAGGCTGCGACAGGAGGATCAAAGGTTCAAGACCAGTCTTACCAACTTAGCAAAACCCAGTTTCAGATTAAACAAAAAAAAAAAAAAAAGAGCTGGGATAAAGCTTGAAGATATAATGCCCTTGGTTCAATCTTCATACCAAAAAACTCTTCTTTGCCTCCAATGACGACAGGCACAAATGAGAAGCGATTGGTGCAGGAGCAGCTTGGAGGTAACAGGCCAGGCCATTAACTACTGTCCTTTCTGAGGTCAGAGCACCAGAGAGAAACCCAGCTTTGCAGGCACTTAGGTTGTGAATCCAAGAAGAGCGGGGAAAAGAAAGGTCAACCGAGTGGCATTTCAATCCAAAGCAGTTACTGGAAATACCGACTCCAAATCTCCTTGAGTCTTTGATTTCACACCGAATACTAAAATTAGTGTGAGCCATCTATTTACTAAAGAAGAATCTAAGTTGCGAACTCTCTTTCAAAGTCCTCTAATAACTGAAGATATCCCAAGATGTTGCATAAAGGTGAGAAACATGAGTTTACATGTAACTCCCCAAAGTATATTATTTTAATAATAACATATGGTTCTTGAGTTTATTTTCAATATACAAACCAATGTTCCCAGTGGTTGCAATAGCAGTTATCCCAAGTTGCTAGAAATCTTTATTACAGGGCACTAAAACAGTTTTCAAAAAGAACTACAAGATGGGCAGGGTGGCATACATCTGTAATCCCAGTACCTTGGGAGACTGAGACAGGAGGATCACAGGTCTAAGGCCAGCCTCAACAGCATAGGGAGACTCTGTTTCAAAATGAAAATTAAAAAAATAAGATAGTAAGTAAGAGGGTGTAGCTCAGAGGTAGAATGCCCCTGAGTTCAATCCCTATAATACACACACACACACACACACACGCACACACACACGCACGCACGCACGCACGCGCACACACGCACGCACGAGAGACAGCTGCAAGACATACAAAGGAATTTTTTCACATAGTACTGGGCCTCTAAAAGCCTAATAAAAAGAAATCTATTTAAAGAATATGGGAAGTAATTTTGAATTCTTTAAAGGGAAAAATGAAAGAAAACACATTTTTTTCATATTTGGTGACATAAGAAATAAACTAAATCAGTCATTTAAACATTTATTCTAGATACTATTCCATCTTCCCACAACTTTCATTCTCCTATTCCTAATTTGTGATTTTTCTTTTTGGAGACTTTTTTTTTTTTTTGCAGGTCTGGGGATGAAACTGAGGATTTGACCTCCGAGCTACACCCCCTGCCCTATTTTTTATTCTTTATTTTGAAACCGAGTCTCATTGAGTTGCAGAGGGCCTCACTAAGTGGCTGAGGCTATACTCGAATCGTGATCCTCCGGTCTCAGCCTCCCGAATGCTGGGATTACAAGCGCGCGCCACCACACTCGGCTTTTTTTTTTTGGAGACTTTCAAACTATGCTTCCAAGTTTACTTGTCTTGTAGCTGACTGCACATGGCTTTGGAACTTAAGCTCTAGTCTCAACTGGCATTACCAGTGGGATCAAATGTACATAGATATATTTGAAAGGGTCAGATCCTTAGAGAACAATAAATCAATTATACCAGTAAGTAATAAGTATGCGGGGCAACATATTGATTCAGCTAAGCTCTCAAAGAAACCAGAAATGTTATCTATATTTTCTTTTTTTTTTTTTTTTTTTGCAGGTTTGGGGATGGAACCCAGGGATATTTGACCTCTGAGATACACCCCTTGTCCTATTTTTTTTATTCTTTATTTTGAAACCAGGTCTCGCTGAGTTGCAGAGGGCCTCACTAAGTAGCTGAGGCCGTCCGCGAACCGCGATCCTCGGGTCTCAGCCTCCTGAATGCTGGCATTACAAGCGTGCACCACCATGCCCGGCGTATATTTACTTTTTCTGAAAATAGAAAAGAGCAACTGGAATTCTGTCCTAGGAGGGCCCAAGTAATGTGGAAGGGGGAAATAATGCCCCTCAAGGTCAAGTCAGGCATAACCAAGGACCAAGGGGCTGTCTTTAGAGACATCCATGATGGCACTTTCACAGATCACTGCCAAGTGCTGTGTGGAAAAGAGCTGAAACAGAGCACATTTACTAGGAGTTCCTGAATTCAGTTCAAGCTAAAAAATGGAAAGGACAGGGAAAGCACAAGTAGCGTGTATTACATGTCCACTATTTGCTGGAATCTTTTACGTACGTGTTCTGTCTTCTATTTCAATAGTACTCAATTTTTAAAATCAAACCATGAAAAAATTTCTCCCAATACCATCTTTCTTCAGTTACCAGTGGGGGAAAGTAACACACACATATACACATACACATGGACACACAAGAGTGGACACAGGTTTTTGTTTTTGTGGAACAGGAGACTGAATCCAGTCTTTCTTCTTCAGAGCTATATACCTTTAGCCCTTTTTATTTTTTATTTTGAAACAAGGTCTCACTAAGTGTGTTCTGTCTTGAGCCTGCAACCTAAGTACTGGAATTACATGTGTGGGTCACCACACCCAACTCAGACATGTTTTATGTCTGCAGGGGAAAACATGCAAACATTAAAATGCAACCCTTTCTCTCTCCTTCCATGTAATCCACACTTTAAATGTGACAATACTGAGATTTAACTCTATGCATCATGCCCACTACTTACTAGATACTCGGCGTTTGCTACATGAATGTTGAGAGTTCCGGAAGATGGGCTTTTGCTCTGTTAATATGCATTTAACACTCACTCAAAAATCACATCTTGTAGCTTAGACCTACACATAGTCACACAAATGCCCATGGCAAAAAAATGAGACAGATATCCCAGCAGAATGGAACGAGATGATGACGATTAGAAAAATAGGAAGGGAAATTCCAGCCATTTAAAATTCTTCCAAATATGGTCTTTTCGATGTCAGTTATCTTGGTTCCCATGGAAATTCTCAAGTGTCTAGGAAAAGTGATCTATTCCTACTCTGAAACTTTAACACTGCTGTTTAACATCCTTATAACGTCGCATCAGAGAATTTACACGTTTAGAAGTACTAGAGATTATGTTCGACAAACCTCAATAGAAATAAATGCTGGCTGTGTGATTCGTCGTTTTAGAAGTGGCTCTTAGTGTAGTGTCACTTAAGAGGAGTACCGGTACTTCTCACGAGTGGACACACGTCTGTGACTAACCAGCCCTTTACTTCAGCCCACTGACCTTTCCTCCCCTGCTCCAGTAAAGAAATCTGCTGCCTGTGGTTTGGAGGTTTGGTGTCATTTTGTTTCATCCTTTGTTTAGTATTTCGAACTAAACATCGGTAGGGAAGGGAGGTGCGTGGTTTTTGTTTGTTTCTTTGTTTTTTTAAATATCTGAAGGGAACCTGGAGTTTAACTTCTCAGGGTTGTTTACCAGCAGGTTGGTGTTCCGAAGAAGCAAGCTATAAAATACACACAAAATAAGGCTCTTTCAAAATAATATTTTATATGGGAAACAGTATCGTCAAACACGTCTTTAACACACAGTGGCATTCCTCCAGCAGCAGCAGCAGCAAGATGCCCCAGGATCGTCGTCGCGGTTTGTAAACAGCAGCTGGGGCCGGCGCCGCCCCCGGCACCCGGGAGGCCAGTAAGACGGACGGGCGCGCCCGGCCTCCGCGGGCCGGCAGCTGGACGGCTGACCCCGCGGCCAGCACCGACCGCGGCCCGAGGACCTCGCCCCGGAGCCCTGCGGCCCCCTGCGGCCCCCTGGGGCTGGGCCACTGTCCCCGCCAGCTTCCCGCGGCCACCCCGGAGGCACCCCGACGGCAGCTCCCGTCCTTACCGAGCAGCGAGCCCACGAAGATGACCACCTGCACGGAGGTGGTGAACTGGCGGTAGAGCTGCGCGTCTCCGGACTCGGCGGGCGCGCTGCGGTTGGCGCCCGACGGGTAGCGCGGCTCGCCGGCGTCGCGGGGCGCCCAGGTCGCGTTGAGCCCCATGGCGCCGCCGCGGGCTCCTGCGCCCGGGGGTCGGGGTCGGGGCCTAGGGGCGCGGCGAGCTGGGGCTGCGGCCCCGCGCCGGCCCCGCTGGGCTCGAGGCGGCGGCGCGACGCGCTCCCCGCAGGTGCCCGCGCCGCCGGCTCGCAGCCCCGAGCCCCCGCGGGCGCCCCGGGCCCGGGCGGGCCGCCCCGAGCCTGCCGGGCATCCTCGTCCCGCGCAGCCCCGGGCCCCGCTCCCGGCCCCGCCGCGGGCACTCTGCTCGCGGACGCGGCGGGCACGCCCCCGGCGGCGGAGGCCACGCCCCCGGTCACGTGCCGCCCTGGCCACGCCCCTCCGCCATCTTGGCCCGCGGAGCGTGACTGCCGCGCCGCCCCGTGGGCGGCGGAGGTGCGCCTGTCTGGCGGCGGCGGCCGCGCTCCGGCTCCTGCGGCTCCGCGGCGTTTACTCCGGTCGGTACTGCGGGGATGTCTCCTGCGGGCGCCGCCTGGGGGCTCTGGCTCACACCCCGCCGCCGCCGGGGCCGGGCGCCCGGGCTTCTCAGTGGAGCCAGGGCTGGCTGGAGCTTTTAGGAAAGGTGGAAGCGGGAGCCGGGCCCGGGGCGCACGCCCGGATCCCGGTACATGGAGGCTGAGAGCGAGAATCGAAGGTCCTCAGCATTTTAGCCAGACCCCGTTTAAGAGTAAGCTGGGCGTGGTGTGCACGCTTGTAATCCCAGCACTCGGGAGGCCGAGACGGGAGGTTCGCGGACAGCCTCAGCTACTTAGTGAGGCCCTTTGCAACTCAGTGAGACCACGTTTCAGGAATATAAAGACTAAGAAATAGGGCTGGGGGTGTAGGTCAGAGGTACAATGCCCCTGGGTACCTTCCCCAGTACTGCAAAAAATAAAAAATAGGAGTAGAGGGGCTAGCTCAGAGGTAGAATGGCCCTGGCTTCAATCGCCAGCAAAAAAAAAAAAAAAAAGAGAGAGAAAGAACGAAAAAGAAGAAAGAGAAAGAAAATAAAGGTGGGATAGGCACCCAGTGTCCCTAGGGTGCACTTTTATTGGGACTCATTTCTAAAATGTACATAGACTGGACCGGACATACTAGATTCTGGCAATGAAGAGGTGGGAGTTCGTAAGTGAAGTACAAGGCAGAGAGAGAGGGCTTTGACAGTGAATGACACTTAAATTCAAGGACAAAAGCCGGGTGTGGTGACGCCTTGTAATCCCAGTACTTGAGAGACTGAGGAAGATGATGGCATGTTTTAAGCCAGCCTCAGCAATTTAGTGAGGCTCAGCAATCTGTAGAGTCCCCCCAAGTTCAATGGTTCAATCCTCTATAACAGGCACATACTCGCATACTTGAGACTGGGCGTGTGGCACATGCTTCTTGTAATCCCAGTGTACCAGTATTGGGAACGGCCTAGGAAGATTTGGGAAAGCTGATTTTTTTATTTTATTTTATTTTATTTATTTATTTTTTTGGTGGTACTGGGGGTGGAACCCAGGGGCTTTCTACCTCCAGGCTATACTCCCAGATCTTTTATATTTTTATTTGGAAACAGGGTCTCACTAAGTTGCTGAGAGCCTCACTAAGTAGCTGAGGCTGGCTTCGAACCCGTGCGATCCTCCTGTCTCAGCCTCCCAAGCGCTGGGATTACAAGCGTGCGCCACCACGGCCCGGCATGAAAGCTTTGATTATTAATATATTTCAAAATAGTTGTGTCACAATGGCAGCAGACATGGGTAAAGAAAGGACTTGATTTCTGCCTAAAATAGGCAGCTATTCCAATGTAAATTAACCTAGCTCAAAGTAATTAACCAGTCAATAGGAGAGAACTAGGCCTGTCTCTAAAGACAGATCTTAAGAGAGGAGAACTAGGCCTTTCTCTAAAGACAGATCTACATGATTGGATAAGCTAGCTAAGATGGTAGGAGGGGTCAACCTTCATGAATGTACCAGTACTTGGGAAGCTGAGACAGGAGGGTTGCAGGTTCAAAGCTAGCCTCAACAACTCAGTGAGACTCTTAGCAACTTAGCAAGACACTGTTTCCAAATATAAAAGAGGCCTGGTAGAATGTCTCTACATTCAATTCCGAGAACCACACACAAAAATAAGAAAAAAAAAAAAGTTGGCCTTTCTCACTTTTGAGGTGGCCCGCATCCTCCCTCGAAAGTGTATTTCTTGCTTTCCTAAATCAATCTCTATGTCTCTGAAAAAATAAAAGTTGTGATGGTTAATTTTCTATGTTGGCTTGACTGTGTTAAAAGATGCCAGATAGCTGGTAGAGCATTATTTGTGGATGTGTCTGTGAGTGTTTCTGAAAGAGGTTAGTATTTGAATCAATAGACTGAGCAAAGATCTGACATCACCAAAGTGGGCGGGCATCCAGTTTGTCGAGGGCCTTGATAGGACAAAAAGAAAGAAAAAGGCAGAAGGGTGAATTTACTCTCTCTCCTTGAACTGGGATATTCATCTACCTTTAAGCCTTCTGAATCAAACTGAATTACACAACCAACCTGCCTGTGTCTCCATGAGCCAATTCCCATAACAAATATCTATACATGCATATATACATATATGTATATATAACTAGTCCTGTTTCTCTGGAGAACCCTGATTAATACAGTTGTTGTGTGATTTATACAGTTGATTAGCCCTGAGGATCCACTTTTTTTTGTGTGTGTGTGTGTGTGGGTCTGGGGATGGAACCCAGGAGCATTCTGTCTCTGAGCTACACCCCCTGCCCTATTTTTTATTCTTTATTTTGAAACAGGGTCTCACTAAGTTGCAAGGGCCTAAGTAGCTGAAGCTGTCCTCGAACCGTGATCCTCCAGTCTCAGCCTCCCCAATGCTGGGATTACAAGCGTGCGCCACCACGCCCGGCTGACCCATTTTCTTATGGAAGTAATAAATATGGCAATAGGGTCCACAGATAGTGTGAGAAGTTCTTGGAGACTAACTGCCTTGAGGGAGGTTCTGCTCATTCTGTGGGTCTACCTTCCTCTTCAAAGTCCTGCCCCTTCAGTGCCCACAGCATTTAATAGCATCGCTCTCTCCATGTGCTGGTAGTCCACTCATTTAACACATTTTAAGGCTTTATGTTAGGCAGGCAATTCACTCTCGTGAGTCAACAGCCTGCTGACTGCCAACCTTGGGACTTAGCCAGGCATACTGGTTGCACGCTTATAATCCCAGTATTTGGGAGGCTGTCAGGAGGATTGCTGGCCTCAGCAACTTGTGAGGCCCTCTGCAATTTAGTGAGACCCCGTTTCAAAATAAAAAAGAGCTGAGGGTGTAGCTCAAAGGTAGAATGCCTCTGGGTTCAATTCCCAGTACCTCAAAAAAACAGCCTTGGGACTTGTTACCCTCATAATTGCATGACCTAATTCTTGATGATAATCTATTTATGTATGGATAGCTATCCTATTTGTATGTTTCTCTAAGAAAAAATAGGTAACTTTTTAAAATAACTATTTCCTTTTCTGCTTTTTCCCCCTTATACTTAAGCTTGCATAAGTGATAGGCCATTTCTTTTGTCTCCTGATTCGTGTTCCGAAGAATTCTCAGATTCCAGCCGGGCGTGGTGGGGCACGTTTGTAATCCCAGCATTCGGGAGGCTGAGACCTGGAGGATCACGGTTCATGGACAGCCTCAGCTACTTAGTGAGGCCCTCTGCAATTCAGTGAGACCCGGTTTCAAAATAAAGAATAAAAAAAATAGGGCAGGGGGTGTAGCTCAGAGGTCAAATGCCCCTGGGTTCCATCCCCAGACCCACAAAAAAAAAAAAAAAGAATTCTCAGATTCCAATATTCTTGGACCTTTATTAAAAAGTAGGAAGGGGCTTGGGTAGGGGGGAGAAGAAATAGAATAGGATTTAGGATCATTGCAAAAAGAGTGAGACGGTGGGGTGAGGTGGGTCCTATGGATCATATTTTCCCTTCTTTCTTCCCTGACTCTTATGTCACCTCACAGGCCCCTTATGTGGTCTTACTAAAAGGAGAGAGAAGAAAAAAAAAACTGGAGAAATAGAAGTAATTTTGTGTTGGTAAGCCCAAACAGCATCATGCTGAGAAAAGAGACATATTTATGGCACCTGGATACCCATCTAGAACAAGCAGTCCTATTTCCAAATGATTATTTCTATATGAAATAGTCACTTAGAAATATATATATGAAAGACATAAATAACGCAGGCTTTTACGCAGCTATGACAAGTGTTCAGCAATATCTTATGCTCTCTTTCTGCCAGGCACACAGAAGACTATATTTCTCAGCTGCCCTTGCAGGTGGGCAGGGTCGTGCGACCATTATGACTAGTGAAGTATGAGCAGAAATGGCAAGTCATTTGTGGGCTGAGACAGTGAAACCTTATTTGTGATTCTCGAGTCTCATCTGCTCTGCCATTGTGACTCTGGAAGGACCTTGTGTTAAATGGAAGAGCCAAAGGATGGAAGCAGCCTATGTCTGAGTCACCCTGTGGGAGGGACATGCCCTGGAGAGCCAGCCAGACTCAAATTATGTATGAGCAATATTTATTGTACTAAACAACAACCAAGATTTTTACAGTTGCCCATTATGACACCATAACCCAGCCTATCCTGGCAAATATAGTTATTGGGACCTGCATATTTAAAAGAACACAGACGTTATTTCAGGGGAATAAGAGGTATCGAGTCAGGACTTTAAAAAAAATCTTTGCAAATGTTGAGAGTAGCATTAGGATATCGTAGGTCCTTGTGAAATGAAAATTATAGTTGGTAATAGAACCTCTGGGCATCTTTGAATTGAACTATTGGATTTTTCCATCTGAAAACATGTTGGTCTCTGGTAAACTTATGTTGTTTAAATGACTTTTGGGAGAGTACTTTAGCTTAATATACACAATAGCCCATTTCTCTTTTTCTGGAAACCTAGATTATCTCTTTGTACAAGCAAAGCTACCAACTCCCTCAAGATTAAAGAGTCCAGTACAGTGCGTGTTGGAGTGGGGTGGGAGGGCATAAATATTGGTGTCAGTTGGCCCTGGGTTCAAATGCCTGCTCCATTTATAGTTGTGTTAAAGTAACATTAGAGCCGGGCGTGGTGGCGCACGCTTGTAATCCCTGCACTTGGGAGGCAGAGACAGGAGGATCACTGGGGTTCGAAGCCAGCCTCAGCTACTTAGTGAGGCTCTCAGCAACTTAGTGAGACTCTGTTTCCAAAAATAGGTCTGGGAGTGTAGCCCAGAGGTAGAAAGCCTCTGGGTTCCACCCCCAGTACCACACATACAAAAAAAGTAAAGTAACATTAGGTAGTTACTTTGCCTCTCTAATTCTGTTTCCTCCTCTGTCAACAGAGATTAAATGACTATTTTGCAAGGCTATTTTGAAGATAATAAATATTTAATGAAAACTTCTCACAATGTCTGGCACATTATAGGACAAAGGGTAAGTCTATAAAGTCAATTGCATTTATTAATGTTTGAAGAAAACTAATATGAAAAAGGAAAAAGCATTTTTCTCCAACACTTTAAAAATTCTCTCCTGGTGGGGATGTAGCTTAGTGGGAGAGCGTTTGCCTAGCATGAACAAGACCCTGAGCTCAGTCCCCAGCACCAGATAATTCTTTCTCCATAGAGTTTTTTAAATGCTACCTAACAAGCCCTATATTTCAGGAAACAAAAGAATTACCTATTTTGCAGTAAGCAAAAGACTGTGGCTTTTCAGGAAATTTTGCTTAAAGACTTAGAAGTTCGAAACGTGGCCTTTACATCATTGCTTACACTTATGGTTCTTAGTTTTTGTGTGTTAAATTGCCATCAAAGCAATGATTTGTTTTTGTGGTACTAGGAATTGAACCAGGACCCAGGGATAGTCTACCTCTGAGCTACACCCCATACCTCTTTTTTTGAAATGGGGTCTCGCTAGGTTGGTAAGAATCTCAATAGTTGCTCCGGGTGTCTTTGAACCTTAAACCTGTGATCCTCCTGTGTCAGCCTCCCAAGTACTGGGACTACAGGTGTGCACCACCACTCCCAACTTTAATTATCTGTAAAACATATTAATACAGCCTTTCATGTATTTCGAATTTTCCCAATACATAGATTGGAAAATTGTTTCCTATGATGGCATTATGGTGCAGTTTGCTAATCTACAATGGTACTTGGATCTACAGACTTCTATTAAATTCATCAAGGATATCAGGGAAGTCCGAGGTTGGACACCTGTCCCTTCTCTTTCCTCCCCTCCCAAGATGCCTCCATAGTCACATACACATGTGCACACACGCATTAAGATGATACAGCAAACCGAACATTTTGGGGGAAAATACTGGGAACTAGCCAGACACATTCTATCTCTGAGATATCCTAGACCTTTTTTAATTTTTTTTAATTTTTTGGTGGTACTGGGGTTCCGGGAAGCCCTTCTACCTCCGGGCTACACTCCCAGACCTATTTTTTTTTTTTTTTGAAACAGGGTCTCTTAAGCCAGAGCAAGCGGCTGGCTTCGAACCTCCGCGATCCTCCTGTCTCTGCCTCCCAAGCGCGGGGACTACAAGCGTGCGCCACCACGCCCGGCCTAATTTTTTATTTTGAAACAGGGTCTCACTAAGTTGCTAAGGCTGATCTCAAACCTATAATCTTCCTGTCTTAGCCACCCAAAAACTGGGATCACAGGTATATGCCACCATGCCCAGCTAAACACAGGCTAATTTTTAGTAGCAAATACACCTAACTAAAATATCTTTGAATGTTGTCACCCTCAAAAGGAGTCACCTTGGGAAAGTAGTTGTTGAAGAATATCTTGATTTCTAAACCTTTGGGGGGGGGGCTCCTCTTTTATGGTCAACTTCAGAAGCTAGCACAATCTTTCCTGTATTCCTGGTCATAACAAATAGGTCTTTTAAGAATCTTTGTATGAGTCAAGCGTTATCTAGGACCAATTCTGGAGATCTAAGTGATCAAGACAGCAGCATCTTCTTTAGTAGAAGATGAGATATGACTAGAAAGTACTCTGACTCATAGTCTAACGTGGAAGGAATGGCATAGCTTTGGAATAAAAGTATAGACTTAACTCATTCCAAAATTTAAAGGCAAGATTCATTTGGGTATATAAATATGTAAGTACCTACAAATCTCCAAAAATGATGCATACATCAGTAAGTAATATTTTTTTCTTTTTGCAGGACTGGGGATGAAACCCAGGGGCATTTGACCTCCGAGCTACACCCCCTGCCCTATTTTTTATTCTTTATTTTGAAACCGGGTCTCACTGAGTTGCAGAGGGTCTCACTAAGTAGCTGAGGCTGTCCACAAACTGTGATCCTCCAGGTCTCAGCCTCCCCAATGCTGGGATTACAAGCGTGTGCCACCATGCCCAGCTTCAGTAAGTAATTTTTATTTCATATTTTCTTGAGCCGCAGAAATAGCACTGCCTCCCAACCAAGCGACAGTCACTGCCAGAAGTAACTTTACCTCCCAGAGGGAGAAGGAAAGAGGGCAAGACTGGGAAGGTATACAAAAAAGTGATAGCTGAAAACTTACTACATTTTGCAAAAAATATAAGCCTAGAGATTCAAGAAGCTGAATGAACCCCACACAATAAACTCCAAGAAATCCACACCAGGACACATCATCAGACTTTGATAAAGTTCTTGAAAGCAGCCAAAAAAGTATCACATTAACCATGAGAAAAAAGCAATTTCGGTGACAGCAGACTCCTCACTGAAATCACGCAGGTAAGAAGGAAATGGTACAACATCATTAAGGAAACGAAAGTCAAAACCATGGCAAGATATCTCATCCCACTTAGAATGGCTATCCTCAAAACGTCAAAAAAGAACAAACTCCAGTGAGGATGCCAAGAAAAGGGAATGCTTATACACTGTTAGTGAGATTGAAAATCGGTACCATGATTAAGGAAAATGGTGTGGAAATTCTTTAAAAAATTAGAAATAGGACCAGGTATGGTGATGCATGCATGTAATCCCAGTACTTGGGAGACTGAGACAAGAGGACTACAGGTTCAAAACCAGACTTAGCAACTTAGTTCTCACAATCTAGTGAGACCCTGTCTCCAAATAAATAAAATTGGGCTAGGGGTGTATATCAGAGTAGAATACCTCTGAGTTCCATCCCCAGTGCCAGCCACACACACACATACACACACGCACACACATATACATGCACATACACATATACAAAACCTAGCAATCTTATTGGATATGTATACAAAGGAAGTAAAATCAGTATGTCAAAGAGATGCTTGCATTTGCATGTTTATTGCAGCTGTTTTCATAATAGCCAATGAAGGTGTCCATTGGTAGGTAAATGTATAAAGAAAATGTGGTCTATAGCCAGGCGTGGTGGCACACGCTTGTAATCCCAGCATTCAGGAGGCTGAGACAGGAAGATCGTGGTTCAAAGACAGCCTCTGCTACTTAGTGAGGCCCTCTGCGACTTAGTGAGACCCTGTTTCAAAATAAAGAATAAAAAACAGGGCAGGGGGTGTAGCTCGGAGGTCGAATGCCCCTTGGTTCCATCCTTAGACCCGCAAGAAAAAAAAATGTGGTATGTAAACATAAGAGAATATTATTCAGCCCTAAAAGTAAATAATGTCCTGTCATTTATAGCAACATGGATAAATCTGGAGATCATTATATTAAGTAAAATACAAAGCACAGGAAGAGAAAAACTGCATGTTCTCACATGTGGAAGCTAATAAAGTTTCATAATAACTATTATTATTTATATTTCATAGAGAGAAATATGAGATAGTACTGATTCTAGGAGGCTGGGAAGGGTAGGGTGCAGATGAAGAAAAGATGGTTACGAGGTACAGGGGTGCAGTTGAAATAGGAAGAAGTTCATGTTCTGTAGCACAGCAGGGCGACAGTGATGGACAACAACAGACTGCATATTGAAATAATAGATAGTAGAGAGGATTTTGAATGCTCAAAACACACAGAAATAATGTTTGAGGTGACAGATGTGTCAACTACCCTGACCACATTGTATAGATATATTGAAATGTCACACTGTACCCCATAAATATGTATAACTATCATGTCAATAAAAATAAAAAGTACATTTCATTGCAAATGTTGAGAGAAAAGAATGGTTGACCTAAAATTCCATATTAAGAAAATATCGCCAGGCGTGGTGGCGCACGCTTATAATCCCCGCACTTGGGAGGCGGAGACAGGAGGATCGCGCAGGTTCAAAGCCAGCCGCGCTGGTGTAAGAGACCCTGTTTAAAAAAAAAAAATATATATATATATATGATATATATATGATATATATATGATATATATGGTATATATATGATATATATGATATATATATGATATATATATATATGATAGGATAATAGGTCTGGGAGTGTAGCCCGGAGGTAGAAGGGCTTCCAACTCAAAAATCTCAATATTTTAAATGGGTCAAAGATTTGAAGAGATATAATATAAACCCATTAAAAGATATTCAACACCATAAGTACAAACTAAGACCCAGTAAGATACTATCACAATCTTTAAAATTAAGAAAACTGACAATAGAAACTACTGGCAAGGAAATGGAACAAATTAAACTCTTGTACCCTAGTGGGAATATAAAACGGTACAACCATTTTGGAAAAGTTTGATAGTTTTTATTTTTGTTTTGAAAATTTGAATAAAAATTCAAATTTGCATAAAATTGCAAGAATTTTTCAGAGAACTCTCATATATCCTTCCTCTGAATTCTGCAATGGTAGCCAGGTGTGGTGGTGCACACCTGTAATCTCAGTACTTGGGAGGCTGGGACAGGAGGATCACAGATTCTAGGATAGCCTCAGCAATTTAGCAAGGCCTCAGCAATTTAGTGAGATCCTGTTTCAACATAAAAAACAAAATAGGGCTGAGGGTGTAGCTCAGAGGTAGAATGTTACTGGGCTCTATCCCCAGTACCACACACACACAGAATAACTTTCCAATAGTCAGTATCCTACATTAGACCTATCATTCTTCTCCTCCTCCTTCTCTTTCTCTCTCTCCCTCTTTCTCCTCCTCCTCCTCTCTCTTTTTCCTGAATCATTTGAGAATAAATTGTGTTCTCAATATCCTAATATTTCTTAATGTGGCACTGGAAAAATTTTCCAGTAAGAAGGACACGATTCAATATGACCATGTTACAACCATTAAAGTCAGGAAATTAGCCAGGTGTGGTGGCACACGCTTCTAATCCCAGTCCTTGGGAGGCTGAGTTCAAACACCCTGGGTTCAATGTCCAGTACAAAAAAAAAAGTCAGGAAATCAGCACTGACACAGGAATGATACACTAATACTGACATCTATACTGACATCTAATCCACAGATTCCTTCCAAATTTCCCTGATTATTCCAATTATGTCCTTCTAGTTCCAGTATCCAATACAGATTCTAATTTTAGATAAATGGATAGTTTTGGACATAAAGTGGGTATTAAATGATGTTAAATAATTATCATCTTGGACAGAGAGAGTAGAGCAGTAGAATACATGCATCTCTACAGCCCTGAGTTGAATCTCCAGTGGTACTTCCCCTCCCACCAAAACGTGACGTGCACGTGTGTGTGTGTGTGTGTGTGTGTGTGTGTGTGTGTGTGTCTCACTAGGGACTGAACCCGCAAGCATTCTACCTCTGAACTAGACCCTCAGCCCTATTTTATTCTTATTTGGAAACAGGGTTTCACTAGGTGGATGAGAATCTCACTACTTGCTCAGACTGTCCTCAAACCTACGATCCTCTTTTCTCAGCCTCCCAAGTAT
The DNA here is from genome assembly GCF_963383645.1 of Muscardinus avellanarius. Lineage (NCBI taxonomy): Eukaryota > Metazoa > Chordata > Mammalia > Rodentia > Gliridae > Muscardinus > Muscardinus avellanarius. The sequence continues at coordinate 4,128,138 of NC_137798.1, forward strand.
TGTGATTGAAGGCACTGTACCACCATGCCAGATCTGTGAGTATTACGTTTTTAGGATGAAAGGATGGTTTTTTTGTGTGTCGCGCGCAGTGACGACTCTTACACGATCTTCCTCAAGCAGTTTTATTACCCCAGGTTCTTGTACAGTTCCCGCAAATCTTCTTCCCGTAAATCTTCTCTTCTCTCTCTCTTTCCCCCCAGAAATCTTCCCCTTATATAGAGCCCAACAGCCAATCAGCAGACTGTTCACGTGCACAACTCATGGCAACAGCCAGTCCATTGGCTGTTGCCCTATGGCATGCGGTGTTCCCGTGTATCTCATGCTCTTGTCGTCACTTCCTGAAAGCTGTTTACCACCTAAGTGCTCTGGGGAAGATTTCCGCTCAGCGCCATCTTAGCTCTCGGACTTACTGGCTGATGGGCGGGGCCCGTCACATTTGTGTGCTTAAAAGTCCTTTTTAATGCCAGTCTGGTATGGAGCTGTAACTATCTTCTGTATTTCTATTTTTTAAATAAACTTCTTTTAGCCGGGCGTGGTGGCGCACGCTTGTAATCCCCGCGCTTGGGAGGCAGAGACAGGAGGATCGCGCAGGTTCGAAGCCAGCCGCGCGTGCTGGCTTAGGAGACCCTGTTTCCAAATAAAAATGTAAAAATAGGTCTGGGAGTGTAGCCCGGAGGTAGAAGGGCTTCCAGGAACCCCAGTACCACCAAAAAAATAAATAAATAAAAATAAATAAATAAATAAACTTCTTTTAAAAAAAAGTCCTCTTTTGCTAGAGATATGTATGAATATATAGGGGGAAATGATATACTTAAGATTTTCTTTAAAATGCTCCTTCGGGGTGGGGAGAAGAAAAGAAGTGCTACTGACATGGTATCTATAATTGTTTGATAATGAGCGCCAGAGTGGTTATTATAATATATCCTCTAATATAGAGGAAGTTTTCTATAATTAGAGAATTTTCTTTTAAATAAGAAAGACCAATGGAGAAACTAGAGAATTTAAGGACTGGAATGATATGATCTTATATGCCATTTAAAAACATTACTCTGGCTGGGCGTGGTGGCACACGCTTGTAATCCCAGCACTTGGGAGGCTGAGACAGGAGGATCAGACAGGTTCGAAGCCAGCCTCAGCTACTGAGTGAGGCTCTCAGCAACTTAGTGAGACCCTGTTCCCAAATAAAGTATAAAATAGGTCTGGGGGTATAGCCTGGGAGTAGAAAAGCCCCTGGGTTCCACCCCCAGTACCACAAAAATAAATAAATAAAAACATTCCTCTGGTTGCAAGGAGAAGAATGGCTTAATGCAGGGCAAGAATAAGACAATAAGTGAGTGGAGGGTGGTTGAAGTGACCAGGAAGAGACAAGAGTGGTCTGAGCTAAGTTAGTGGCAAGGGAACGGAATGCAGATGGATGGGTTGGAGAAAGGGACCATCCTGATGTGAGAGCTGACAGAAAGGGAGTTTAGAATCCCACTTGGTTGGGCGGTGCAGTTTACCCACTCAGGGGTCTCTGGGAAGGAAAAAGACCCCCAGTGGAGGAAGATGATTTAAAGTGGCTTCTGTAAGCCAAGCGTGGTGGCGCACGCTTGTCATCCCAGCATTTGAGAGGCTGAGACTGGAGGATCGTGGTTCGCAGACAGACTCAGCTACTTAGTGAGGCTCTCTGCAACTTAGTGAGACTCTGGTTCAAATAAAGAATAAAAAATAGCTTGAAGGTCAAATGACCCTGGGTTCCATCCCCACACCTGCAAAAAAAATTAAATAAATAAAAAGAAAAATAAAGTGGCTTCTGTGGTGCCTGCCCATCATCCCAGTAGTCAGGAGGCTGAGAGGAGGATCGCAGGTTACACAGAGGTGGTGCACGCCTGTAATCCCAGTACTTGACACAGAGCCATCACAAGCTCAGTCAAGGACAGCCTCAGCGAGTAGTGAGACTCTCATCAACCTAGGAAGACCGATTCAAAATAAAATAAAAAGGGCTAGAGGTGTAGACTAGAGGTAGAATGCCCCTGGATTCAACCTCCAGTACAAATAAATAGTTGGGAGAGTAGCTGAGAGGTAGAATGCCCTCTGGGTGATTCGATCCCCAGTACCACAATAAAATAAAAATTTAAAAATTGGCCTTGGGCTAAGAGAGCACATTTGTTTTATCTGGCCAGAACTAAGGGGATAGGTGATTGCGAGATACCTAATCATTACTCGGTGAACAGCAAGAACTGTCACCTAAACCTAACTTGGGGCGATACGATGCCATTACTGAGTCGAAAGGCAGCATTTGTAGGTAATTAAGGAGAAAGCTCATAAAGACGCCTGGGTGGCTGGGCACACGCTTGCTATCCCAGCATTCGGGAGGCGGAGACCAGAGGATTGCGGTTCTGGGACAGCCTCACCTACTTGGCGAAGCCCTTGGCAACTCAGTGAGACTCTGAAAAAGACTAGAAGCCGAGCGAGGTGGCGCACGCTGGTCATCCCAGCGTTCGGGAGGCTGAGGCCGGAGGATGCAGTTCACCTACCTCAGCTCCTTAGCGAGGCCCTCTGCAACTAGTGAGACGCTGTTTCAAATTAAAGGATAAAAAACAGGCCAGGGTGTGTAGCTCAAAGGTCGAATGCCCCTGGGTTCCATCCCCAGACCCGCAAAATAAATAAATAAATAATAGTAAATAATAAAAGAGTAAATAATAAAAATAAATAATAAAATAATAAATAGACTAAAAAAAAGACTAAATAATAAAAAGACTAAATAATAGGGCTGGGGGTGTAGCTCGGAGGTAGAATGCCCCGGGGTTCCATCCCCAGTACCGCAAAACAAAAACAAAAACAAAAAACAGATGCCTGGGTGAAAAGACTATTTTTTTTTTTCAGTTGAAACTGCAAGGTGGTACTGGAAATTTCCAAATATGAGGACCGTAGGGGCAGAAACCATGCGGGGGATGTTGAATCCATGATTAAAGAGGTGAGCGAGGGGGCACAAAATGGGGGGGGCGTAGTGTTCACAATTTTTAGTCCTGGGAAGGTCAGAGGGAGACCTTCTGGGACTCGAGAACCCACCAAAGTGCTCTTGAAGAGCCTATCCCCTAGCATTTCACCTTGTTCAAGAAAGCTACACAACTTGGCATTACCCCTCCAATCCACGTAATTTGTTCTCCCTCTTGCAAGCGGTTTCTTTGATCTCGCCCCCCAACGCCCGCCGGGGTTGGGAAGACACTTCAGCCGGCTTCCCGCGTCGCCCGAGCCGCTCCAGCCCTGGGAGTGCGCGCAGGCGCAGGTCCCGCCCCGGCGCGTAGCCACGCCCCGGCACGCAGCCCCGCCCCGCGCCCGGGAGAGGCCACGCCCCTCGATATAGCCACGCCCCCTGCATGTAGCTCCGGCCCGGCATGCAGCCCCGCCCCGCGCCGGGCCCGGGAGAGGCCACGCCCCTCGATATAGCCACGCCCCCTGTATGTAGCTCCGGCCCGGCATGCAGCCCCGCCCCTGTATACAGCCCCGCGCCGGGCCCGGGAGAAGCCACGCCCCTCGACATAGCCACGCCCCCTGCATGTAGCTCCGGCCCGGCATGCAGCCTCGCCCCGCGCCGGGCCCGGGAGAAGCCCCGCCCCCGAATTTAGCCCCGCCCCCCTGCATGTAGCCCCGCCCCCGAGCCCGCTGGGCAGTTCCGCAGCCGCTGCCAGGCCGCCCGGCTCGGCCCGCGCAGCCATGCCTGGGGGTCGTGGGGCCCCGGGGCGCGGCCGCGACGAGCCGCAGGAGAGCTACCCGCAGCGGCAGGACCACGAGCTGCAGGCCCTGGAGGCCATCTACGGCGCCGACTTCCAGGACCTGCGGCGGGACGCGCGCGGACCGGTAGGAACGTGGCGGGTCTGCGGAGCCCGCCGGCCTCCCCAGCCAGCCCTGGCCGCCAGCCCCACGCTCCCCGTCGGGCCGGCCCTGGGCCCACGTCCCTCAGTTCCTCCCCTGCTCGCGCTCGCCCTCCCTGCGGCGGCCTCCAGAACCCCAGCCGGCGTGCTCTGGCCGCCTTTTCTCCAAGTGGGCCCCGGGAACGGCCCACTGACAGCCCTAAGGCCTGGTCTTCCAGCCTTGCCGGCCCGCCCGCCCTCCAGGCCCCCTGGAGGAGGAGGCTCGCAGCCGCACGCTCCGGGTCACCACTGCTGCCTTGTTCTGGGCGCCGTCGGGCGCGCAGGCCGGCCTTCCTCGCCGCCTCAGTCCCCAGCCTCTGTACTCAGAACCTAAACCTCCTAAAACCCGCCTCCCCGGCCCCTCCGTGCTTCGGCGTGGAGGAACTTTCTGAGCACCCCCCTAGGCACTTGGCAGAGAATAGGACTAGAAAGCGTTCTTCTTAGCCCTACTGGGGAATTTACTGAGTCTAGCCTTTTTCGGTGGCATTTGGTTTAAAATACCGTTTTTCTTTTTGCCTGGAAGACACACCATATGCTGCCGATACTGTTTTCTCCCCGTCCTTGAAGAGCTGACCTGCCGAACTGATATTGTCTTTTAAAAACCGCTACCTTGCTTTATCTGCTCATAATGACAGCATTACACAGCGTGTCTTACCTACAACCCAGAATTTCCTCAAGAAGTTGGATCTTCTGGGACTGTCAGGGCAAAAGATACCGCCACTAACCACATGTGCTTCTTCCTTCCTAAGTGTTTTAGGCAATGGGAATGCCACACTGCAAAACAGACAAAAATCCTGCCCTCAGGAAACTTCCTTTTTTTCTTTTTCTTTTCTTTTCCTTTCCTTTCCTTTTTTTCTTTTCTTTTCTTTTTTTTTTTTTTCTTTTTCTTTTTGCGGGTCTGGGGATGGAATCCAGGGGCATTCGACCTCCGAGCTACACCCCCTGCCCTATTTCTTATTCTTTATTTTGAAACCGGGTCTCACTGAGTTGCAAAAGGCCTTGCTAAGTAGCTGAGGCTGTCCGCAAACCCGGATCCTCCTGTCTCAGCCTCCCGAGTGCTGGGATTACAAGCGAATGCTGGGATTACAAGCGAATGCTGGGATTACAAGCGAATGCTGGGATTACAAGCGTGCGCCACCACGCCCGGCTAGGAAGCTTCCTTTTCTTATACGAGCCTATAGTGAGATGATAAGATAACTTTCTGGTTATCTGGCAACTTCTCTATTTCCAAATATTTTGAACCGGGAAGTAGGCCCATTATGCAGCCAAAATAGGTACCTCAAAGTGTAGTCCCTGACCCTCAGAAGCCCCTGGGTCTTCATGCAGAGCCAGTTGATCTGTGCAAATTTAGTTATCTGCTTCTAGTGTTCCAAACAGAAGGGGGGAAGCAGCTGCTTTTAGGTAGATACTGATGATCCCTTGAATATGTAGCTGATACCTATAAGCCCCAAAATTTACAACCTGATGGCCTTATAGCAACATGGAAGACCACCCACAACAAGGAAAAACTATAAAGGGCTCTCAGAAATACGTAGCCGTAGCTTCTGTGGCCCTAGAGCACAATACATATGGCAGATAATTGATGGTCATAAGAATGAGTCAGATTTACTCACCCATCAAGTACTTATTAGCACCTGCTATTTGCTAATCTTCAGGGAAAGGTTATGCAGGATAATAATCGCTTATCCAGAACCCTGGAGGCCTGGGCTTTGAGAATTCAGAGGTGTTCCCATTCACATTAATGGGTATGTGCTCACATATTACCCAGCACTTTTCTTCTGTGTCTTGGGCAGCATCCAAAAATCAAATACAACAATGAAACGTATGAATATTCAAATTTCACACCAAAAAGAATAGAGACTATAACTTCACATCGGTTCATGCCAGATTTGCTGCCAATCACTTCAGATTTTTAAAGCTTTTGGTGTGGAAGGGATGTGTTATAATGTAAATTTCAGTTTAGTATCATATGCAAATCATTTATAAATAACTGAACACCTTGTATAACATTATAAAAATTATATAATATACAAAAAGTTTGAACACCTTTAGTTTAAAATATAATTTATAGTTTAAAGACAGTTATAAATTATTAACTTATTTATCTTGGCTAGCTTTCCATATTAGCAAAGGGGGCGCTCACTTATAATTTGATAGTTATGACAACATCCTCCAAAAAGCTTGCTTCTGCTCCTTCTAGGCCTACCAGTAGTGTACAAAGGTCTTTTTTTCTTTCTTTCCCTTTACCAACATTATACACATATACATGCACACACATATACATACATATATACACATCAGACTTTTTCATCTTTGCCAATAGATCAATGAAACACATTTTAATTTTTATGTCTTTGGTTATAAATTATGTAGACTACTTTTGTAAGCCATTTTTTCTTCTATTCATGTTCTTTGGTTTATTTTTCTATTCTAGTCTATTTTCTTATTTATAAAAGCTAGATATATGTTAGAAAAATTAACATTTTGGGTCATATACTACATATATTTGCCCCTAGTTAACCATGTATATTTTAACTTATGCAATTAAAAAATTTAATAGAATCAAAATGAACTTTAATTTTGTTTTATGGTCCTTATGGGTCTTTTTCCCCCAGTAGAAAAGACTTCCCTGTTTCAGTGTTTCTAAAAAATTAGTTCTTTGAAGTTTTCTTTCTTTCTTTCTTTCTTTTTTTTTTTTTTTTTTGGTGTGGTACTGAGGATGAAGCCCAGAAGCATTCTACCTCTGAGCTACACTCCCAGCCCTATTTTATTTATTTATTTATTTATTTATTTAATTATTTATTTATTGGTGGTACTGGGGTTCTTGGAAGCCCTTCTACCTCCGGGCTACACTCTCAGACTTACTTTATACTTTTTTTTTTTTTTTTGGGAAACGGTTTCTTAAGCCAGAGAGGCTGGCTTCGAACCTGTGCGATCCTCCTGTCTCCGCCTCCCAAGTGCTGGGATTACAAGCGTGCGCCACCACGCCCGGCTGTATTTTATAATTTATTTGGAAACAGGGTCTAAGTTGCTGAGAGCCTTACTAAGTAGCTGAGGCTGGCTTTGATCTATGCGAGCCTCCTGTCTTAGCCTCCCAAGCGCGGTGATTACAAGCGTGCACCACCGTGCCCGGCTTAGCCTTATTTTTTGAAACAGGGTCTTACTGAGTTGCGAAGGGCCTCACTAATTAGCTGAGGCTGTCTGAGCACTTGGATTCTCCAGTCTCTGCCACCCGAATGCTGGGATTAAAAGCCTGCGCCACCACGCCCGGCCTGAAGTTTTCTTTTATTTCATGGCTTTAATTAATTAATTTGTTTGTTTTGTGGTAATGTGGATTGCATCCAGGGGCATTTTACAACACCCTGTCTCAACATTTTAAAAAGGGCTGGAGGTGTAGCTCAGTGGTACAGTGCATGTCTAAAATTTGTGAGGCTTGGAATTGATCCTCAATACAACAAAAATGAATGGATGAAATGTGTGTTTTTTTTTATTTAGTTTTTATTTTTTGTAAGTGGAACATACTGAGAGTGGTGTACATTTACATTGTGCTTCGTGCCCTTCCCCCTCTTTTTCCCTCCCCCCCAATAGAGAGTGTCCAGGTTAATCATGTTGTATTTATGCTGTTACACATATTCGTATGTAGCTCCTCCATAAAATGGCTTTTAAAAAAAAGCCCTTGGCTCCATCTAAATGTTTGCCTAGGTCACCGAGCACGGTCACCCGCCATGTGCTCGGCTGCTCCCAACCAGCCAGCCAGACGAATGGTTGAGATCTTCAGTCTTTTCCCTACTAATTTGAAATGCCACCTCTATATTCTCTAAGACTGCTGGCTTCATGAGAACAGAGGATGTGTATTATTCAATCCTGCATTCCTTGTACTTGGTAAAAGGCTCCAAAACCTTGTTACTGAATGATATTCCCAAGTGTATTTACATCTGTTTCTTGATACTCTATTTCATTAATTTATTTAAACACTATCACCTGTAGTTTTATTATAACAAGCCTTATTCAGAGCGTTCCTTCCTTCTATACTGGAGATTGACCCCAGGGCTTCACGAATGCTAGGCAGGTCCTCTACCACTGAGCTACATCTCTAGCCTTTTCTAATGTTTTTTTGTTTTTTTCATCTTGAGACGGGGTCCTGCTAAAGCCCAGGCTGGCCTAGAACTTTGAATCTTCCCGCTTCAGCCTCCCAAGTAGCTGGGATTCCTAGTGTGTGCAACCATGCTGCCTGCCTTACAGAACTTTCCTGACTAGTTCTACTTAATTTTTTCCCATGTGACTGTCAGAATCAGTTTGCCTGCTATCTTAGTCCATTTTTTTGCTGCTATAACATATGGCCTTCAGACTTGGAAATTTATAAAAAATAGAGACTTCTTTCTTGCAGTTCTGAAGCCCTTGCAGTTCTTAACCAGGCGTGGTGGCACGTGCCTGCAAGCCCAGTATTTGGGAGGCCCAAACAGGAGAATTACAGGTTCCAGGCCAGGCACAGCAATTTAGTGAGACTCAGCAACTTGGCAAGACCCTCTTCAAAATACAAAGGGCTGAAGGTAGAGCTTCGAAGTAGAATGCCCCTGGGCTTAATCCCCAGTACAACAACAACAACAAAATCACCTCACTTAAAAAGACTTTTTATTATAGAAAATTTCAAACAAAAGCACAGTGCCCCTGGGACCTGTTCTTAGCAAGGCCCCTGTGGCCCCATGTCCCCCCAGCAGTGAGTGCCTTCTGCCCACCTCTGCCACCACCTCGAGGAGCATCTGGGACAAGACCTGTGCCTTCTCTTTGCCTCCCCCATGGCCCCATCTCTTGATTAGCTTTATTGCAAATCCTCTTTTCTCTTTTTCTCCTTTGTCACCAATATATTGTTATAAAAGTGAGTTGCGTGAGAAGGAGTTGTAGGGTGCTTGGACTCAAAACAAGGGCCTTGTGCATGCTGGGCAAGTGTTCTACCGCAGAGCCACATCCCCCCCCCCCAGCCCTGTTAAAATAGTTTTTGACTTCTCTTATTCTTGCTCATCCATTCTTTAACCAGCAGCCAAAGTGGTCCTTTAAGCCAGGCGTGGTGGCGCACACTTGTAATCCCTGCGCTTGGGAGGCTGAGACAGGAGGATGGCGCAGGTTCGAAGCCAGCCTCAGCTACTTAGTGAGGCTCTCAGCAACTTAGTGAGACCCTGTTTCAAAAGTAAAATATAAAATAGGGCTGGGAGTGTAGCCTGGAGGTAGAAAGCCTCTGGGTTCCACCCCTAGTACCACACACAAAAAACAAAAAACAAAGTGGTCCTTTATTATGTTATTAGACTATAACATTCTCATCTTTAAATCCTGCCAAGTACTTTGCCTGGCTGACAAGGCCCCTCATGGTCCAGCCACTTCCGGTCACGCCTGTTTTACCTGGTGTGGTAGGAAACCACGTGTTCCCCTTTCTCCCGCGTTGCAGACATACTGACCTCTTTTGTTTTGCCTTGCGCCTTCTTGTACTTGCTTGAGAGCCTCTTGACCTGCCTCCCCTCATCTGCAGTGTAGAACCTCTGGCTAGTCTCAGCTTCAGAAGATGCTCTCCGATCACTGTGTCTAAGCACGTCCCCCACACCCACCCTTCTCTGTGTACAACACCTTTCTACTCACATGTTTATGGTACTTGTTTTCTTCTGTCAGGCTGGTAGTTCCTTGACAGATGGAGCCAGGACTGTGTTCTCACCTCCCTGTTCTAAGCCCAGTGCCTGACATAGAGTTGGCATGAACATGTGGGTGGCCCATGCAGGGAGGGCTATGAGGCTGGAAGGCCTCCTGGACATGCAATGGCCGACCCTCCCCAGGACCACATTACTGAAGGACCTGCAGCTTTTGTCAGGGATTCTGATAAAGCCAGATCTTACAGATTTTAATTTTTTATATTTTCTGGTGGTACTGGGGGTGGAACCCAGAGGCTGTCTACCTCCGGGCTATACTCCCAGACCTATTTTCTATTTTATTTATTTGGAAACAGGGTCTCACTAAGTTGCTGAGATCCTCACTAAGTAGCTGAGGCTGGCTTCGAACCCGTGCGATCCTCCTGTCTCAGCCTCCCAAGCGCGGGGATTACAAGTGTGCGCCACCACGCCCGGCTACGGATTTTATACACATAATTGATGAGAACATGGTTCATTATGTGAGGCAGAGTACACACGTAAAGCTCATACTCAATGCCTGTGGAAGTGAGCTTTGCTGAGTACTCCGTTGGCCTTTTCTGATGTGCTCACATTTCTCTGGCTCAGCCACATCCTCTCAGGATCGGCCTTGTCCCTGTGTCTGGGTAGGACCTTGGACTCCCTGAGCCTGCGCTGCTTTGTCTGTCGATGAGAATGACTACCGCCTCGCAGAGTTGGTAAAGTGCCTGGACGTGCTCGGTGGATGTTCTGTTCCTTGGCCTCCCCCTATATTAAGTGTAACAAACTGAGCCAGATCCTTTTGGAAACTATACGTGAATAATAAAGAGTAGGATATTTGGTAGTAAGCAGTTGGTTTTTTGTTTTGTTTTTATTTTTGTGTGATGCTAGGAATTGAACCCAGAGGCATTCTACCTCCAAGTTACGCCCCCAGCCCTATTTTGTTTTTATTTTGAAACAGGATTTCTCTTAGGTTGATGAGAGTTACTACTTGCGGAGGCTGTCCTTGACCTGTACTCCTCCTACCTCAGCATCCCAAGGACTGGAATTACAAACATGGACCACCATACCTGGCTATAAGCAGTTGATTGAAAAAGCATATGCAAGTTTAGAAGAGCTTTCGAATTTCTTCATGTCAAAGGCTTTCCCTTGTTAAGATCCAGTATTCGGATTTCAATTCAAATGCAGGTCAAGCCTCCTTAATCAGAAAACCTCAATTCCAAAATGCCCTCAAATCTGAAACTATTTAAAGTCTATACAAATATTGCAAATATATTTAAAAAAAAAACACCTCTGAAATCTGGCCCCAAGCATTTTGAGTAGGGCTCCCCAGTCCCTGTTCCTTTCTCACAGAGGCCTTCCCTGGCCAGCCTGGCCAGGTACCTTCTCCTCCCAGTCACTGTGCCACGCTTTGCCTTATTTTCTTTATAGCTCTTGTTATTGTTGATACATAATTTTTTTTTTTTTTCGGTGGTACTGGGGGTGAAACCCAGGGGCCTTTCTACCTCCGGGCTATATTTCCAGACCTATTTTATACTTTATTTGGAAACAGGGTCTCACTGAGTTGCTGAGAGCCTCACTAAGTAGCTGAGGCTGGCTTTGAACCTGTGCGATCCTCCTGTCTCAGCCTCCCAAGCGTGTGCCACCACGCCCAGCTTTAGCTCTCGTTATTTGAAATTATTTGTCTTCTAGTTTGTATTATCCGGTCTAAATTTACTCGTACATTTTCAGCCTCTAGGACAGCACCTAGCACATAATCAACACTTGGTGACATTTGAATGAATGAAAGCTAAATGGAACATTTGATTCAATCTTTTGATAACTTTGAAAAGGAAAATGCATTTTCTCTGGCCCAGGTTTTATTTTTAAACTGTGCTTTTGGAAAATCTGACCCAACGCCTATGTAAAACATAATGACATAGAATATTTTGAATTTTGAAAATAGAACTTTTGAGCTAAGATCATTATCTTAATGATAAAGATTGGCTGCCTAGAAAAAAAATGTATGTTCTTTTTCTCTTTTAGGTCAAAGAGCCCCCAGAAATCAATTTAGTTCTGTACCCTCAGGGCCTAACTGGTGAAGAAGTGTACGTGAAAGTAGATTTGAGGGTTAAATGCCCACCAACCTACCCAGATGTGTGAGTACCTGTATAAATAACTTTGATGTGATTTTGGTTTATTAAAGTTATGAATATTTGCCCCCGCCCCCCCCACCATTCTACATAATTTTTTTTTTTCTGTACTGGGGATGGGACCCAAAGGCATTCTACCTCCAATATACACCCCCAGCCCTATTTTTTTCTTCCTTTTCTTTCTCTCTCTCTCTCTTTTTCTTTCTTTCTTTCTTTTTGGTGGTACTGAGATTCCTGGAAACCCTTCTACCTCTGGGCTACACTACCAGACACCTATTTTTATACTTTTTATTTGGAAACAGGGTCTCTTAAGCCAGCGCAGCTGGCTTCGAACCTGCACGATCCTCCTGTCTCTGCCTTCCAAGCGCGGGGATTACAAGCGTGTGCCACCACGACTGGCTTTTATTCTTCATTTTGAAACAGGGTCTCACTAAGTTGCAAAGGACCTCACTAAGTAGCTGAGGCTGTCCGTGAACCACAATCCTCCCATCTTAGCCTCCCAAATGCTGGGATGACAAGCGTGCCCCACCACGCCTGGCTATAAAATTTCATTTTCTATCACCAGTATTTCAAGAAAACTGCATTAGTTGTGGACATTTATATGAAACCTGTCAATTTAGGTCTGTTTATAGTTGTAGAATTCTCACTACATATACTAATATTTACTCTGTGACTATTTGGTCTTCGACATATTAATTTTTTTTAATCTAATTCTTTCTAAACAAGAGGACAAATCTTGAAGAAAGGGGTAAGGGCATGGTGACTCTAAGGCATTTGTGTACTCAGTTTTAGAGTACAGCTGACATTAGAAATTAGGCAAGCCAGGTGTGGTGGTGCACACTTGTAATCCCAGTGCTTGGGAGGCTAGACAGGAGGATCGCAGGTTTGCAGCCAGCCTCAGCTACTTAGTGAGGCCCTTGGCAACTCAGTGAGACCCTGTTTCGAAATAAAGAATAAAAAATAAGGCTGCGGGTGTAGCTTGGAGATAGAATGTCCCTGTGTTCAATCACCAACATCACAAAAAAAGAAAAGAAAAGAAGTTAGGCAGCCTTCTGTGCCTGACACCTTCTTTTGCTGCCCAGAATAAAGTGGTGTTTAGAGCGGCCATGCGTCTTAGTGGGGCTGCTGCTGGTGAGTCACTGTTCAGGGCTGTCCCCTGCCCCACAGGGTGTTGAGCATTCCTGGCCCCTACCCATTATTACCAGGAGTGTTCAAAGTTGCTGACGCTGGCCTTAAATCTGTGATCCTCCTGTCCCAGCTGCCCAAGTACTGGGACTAAAGGCATATGCCACCATACCTGCTGTTCACCAACCTTTGAGACATCCTGTACCCTGGCTGTCTGTTCAGACTCCCCCTGCAGGCACTGTCGACTCTGGCTGAGAACCACTGGTTAGTTGGAACTAAAGTATTAACCATCAGGACTCGAGTGGTGGTTGTTTGAAGGATCATGTATATGACATGTACTCCTTCCCCATACCTTGTATGTCTTTTTGAAGTATCCTGTATATTCCATGTAATCTCTTCCCAGACTTGCACATGGAAAGGCAGATTGGCCTGGATGATGTTAAGTGGTCTGAACCTACTGTGCAGGGAAAGAGTGAAGGATTTTAAGGAGAGTGGTAAATAAAAGGTGGTACCGCTTTCCACAGTGGGTACATTGATGGACTGTGTTGTCCTAAGATGCGATGAAGGATAAGAACAGAAAGTCAAAATTGAACTCCTTGGAGTCAGTAGCCTCTTGCCTCTACAGTAGGTGTGCTCCCCGGCTGCCGTGGGCTGGTGTTTCTGCCATGGAGCCAGCCAGCCATGGACTGGACCTCTGTAACTGTGAACCAAATAAACCTTTCTTCCTTTGAGTTGTTCTCGTCAGGTATTTTAGTCACAGCTAAGCTGAGGAACACGGGGTTTTATGCAGGTTTCATATTCCATAAGCATGACTGCTCAGGGAAATCATTGGCCTTTGGTGAGTGAACTCTGTGCAGCCCCATTCTCCCTGTGCTCTGGAGCGGGGTTGAACTGTCTCATCCTGTAATTAATTGTAAGCAATTGGTCTTTCTGTGAGAGCCCCTGTCCTGATGCACATACCAAGTTAACATCGTTAGCATAATCTCCAGTGTGGTGGAAAGGGGTCTTCATGAGCAGTGTAGGATGTTCCTCTTACCTCTGTACTCTGGAAATTCCAAGGGTTTTAGGGGCTCTGTGCCAGGAACTGGGGCCAGAGACCACTGCCATGGACTCAGCACTTGAAAAGGCAAAGGAAAACTTGGATACGTAAATGCTAAGATGTTCATTGTCGTAAGGAAATGGAAGTGGTCTAAATGTTAAATGCTAGAGCAAGGTTTATCAGCCTTGGCACTATTGATGTGTCACACAGGATCACTCTTTGTTGTACAATGCACAGGCTGTTCTGTGCATTGTAACGTGCTTAGTAACATCCCTGGTGTAGGTGTGTGTGGAGGATGCTGGGGATTGAACCCAGGGATATTCTACCTCTGAGCTACCCCCAGCCCTACTTTATTTCTTATTTTGTAACGGTGTCTCAGCAAGTTGCAGAGGGCCTTGCTAAGTTTCTGAAATTGGCTGCAAGTCTGTGATCCTCCTGTCTCCCCTCCCAGGTAGCATCTCTGACTTCTGTTTACTAAATACCTGAAGTACCTTTCTCCCTAGGTTGTGGCCTTCAGATATTGATGGGTGCTCCCTGGGAGCAAAATTGCCCCTGGATGAGTCACTGCACTACAGAGATATTCAGATAAATCTGTGTGTGTGTGTGTGTGTGTGTGTGTGTGTGTGTGTGTGTGTGTCACTGCAGATTGAACCCAGGGGCATTCTACCTCTGAGCTATACCCCCAGCCCTATTTTATTCTTTATTTTGAAAAAGGGTCTCACTAGCTGAGGCTGGCTGCAAACCCGAGATCCTCCTGTCTTATCCTCCCAAGTACTAGGATTATAAGTGTGTGCCACCACACCCAGCCAGATAAATCTTAATGTGTCTACTTGATAAATATATCATCAAATTTTTTTAAAAAATTGAAAAGTATCATCATATCAACTACATAAAGTTATTATTAATCATACAACAAAGACATAAAACATTAATAATTTTTAAAGTTTAATATTATAGCTGACTTTTTTATCATTCTATTACTCTTGCTATATAATGATCAACTTTATTTATTTATTTACTTATTTACTTATTTTCCTGGAAATTAAACCCAGGGACATTCTACCTCTGACCTATACCCCCCAACCCATTTTATTTTTTACTTTGAAACAAGGCCTTACTTACTACCTTGCTGAGGGGCTTTCAGTGTTGCTGAGGCTGTCCTTGAACCTACGATCCTCTTGCCTTAGTCTCCCGAGTACTGGAATTATAGGCATATACTCCGTGCCCAGCTTAATTGCCTAATTTTAAACAGTTTTTATATAAGTCTAGATTTAGGGAAATATTCCCATCCTTTTGAAATTATATGGTACAGGAAAACTTTTCTTTATGTAAAATAGTCCATGATGCCACTGTGGGAGAGAGAGAATGTACATGGGACCCAGGACTGTGTGGCATTTTTGGTATTTTTCTCACATAGACTACTGTCTCCTCTATTTCCATCTTTCTGGGTAGATAATGGTTGTAACAACCTGTCACAGGGAATAAGAGCTAAGTGCTGAGAGAATGTACAGAAAGGGGAATAGTCGAGGCTTCACCAAGGTAAAGTGACATGAATCACTCAGAGTGCTTTATGGGAAGCTGAATCATCTCCTCATCAGTAAAATGAAATAAATCATACTGAATCCCACCGAGTTGTTGGATGTTTATTGGCTGTGAACAGAAGGGAACCTGAGAGCTGGTCTGCAATTCTCTCGAGTAGAAATGTTGACTTAGATGAACTCCAGGGGATGAAGAGGAGCGTGAATTCGGTGTCTTTGAAATAAGCAGGGTTTGCGATTTATACTTGAGCCAGGGAGTGATGGGGTGCAGCGCATTATGGGAATATTAGGTGTATCACCCTGGCCCCTTCTAACCAGCTTTATGCCAGAGTGTGAGGAAGAGTACAGAGCACGTGGTATCTGGCCCCCCAGCTGTCAGGGCCAGATTAGTTGGCATTGGGTACAAGCTGAGCTTAAGAATCACCATACAGGGGAGCACACAGCTCTGTTAGTCAGACTCAGGGCAGAAATGATTGTCGTTTTAGAAAGAAGAAACCCAGAT
Organism: Muscardinus avellanarius; assembly: GCF_963383645.1. NCBI lineage: Eukaryota > Metazoa > Chordata > Mammalia > Rodentia > Gliridae > Muscardinus > Muscardinus avellanarius. Next base: position 4,144,015 of record NC_137798.1, read on the forward strand.
TTGGGATCAGGGCAAATAAGGGCAATCAATAGTAATTGGCGTTGGGAAGTTTTATTCAAATTGTAGAGCTGAAATCAGAGACAGGAGCTGGGAGCTGCCCAGTCAAGCCCAGTCAGCCTGGGTCCTGTGGGGAGTAGTGCACCAGGCGCTCTCCCCCCACCCTAGTACACAGGGATCCAGCAGCTCCTTATTGAGCCCTTTGTCAACTGCAGTTGGTGGGAGATGGTTGAAATCCTTTGAAGATTAGGGAAATGTTGCTGGCTGCATGGAGAAATTCACAGAAGAGGTCTGTGTCAAATCCTCAGGCTTTGAAGTGTGCTGGGACTTTAGCAATATCAATGTAAACAGCCTACCCTTTCTGAAGTAACTCTTTTTTCTGTTTTTCCTTTTTCAGAGTTCCTGAAATAGAGTTAAAGAATGCCAAAGGTCTGTCAAATGAAAGTGTTAATTTGTTAAAATCTCGCCTGGAGGAACTGGCCAAAAAGCACTGTGGAGAGGTAAGACTCGCCAAGCTGGCCTTGTAAGTGGACCATAACAGTCCCCTTCAAGCTCACCAGCATCTGCCCTCCTGGCTTGTCTGTGTTTACAGGCTTTGCCATTGCACAGATCTAATGTGTTTGTCTTATTGGTATCCGTGAAGCTTCCTTTGATATTTGTATTTATTTAATTTGCAGGATTTATGAATTACAAGTTCTAGAGTATTTACAGATGATGCTTTTGATGCTTAAAGATTGTCCTGAGGGCAGCAGGTGTGAACCTGGAGGGCTGCAGGTGTGAACCTGGAGGATAGCAGGTGTGAACCTGGCTATGTTTTGCACACTTTGGATCAGGTTCAAGATAAAAAATGAAAAGGGCAGGGACTGTAGCTCAGAAACAGAATGCTCCTAGATTCAAGCCCAAGGCGCGCGCACACACACACACATTTGAAAGGGTATTAAACATGGGACTACATCTTGCAAACACTGTTCTTGTTTTACATTTGTTTTCATTAAGTCTGAAGTACAGGGAAGTCTAAAATATATACAATTCTAATGGAGTTGTTTTTATTTTCAAGTAAAGTAGAATATAATTAGGTATTAAAGCATGGCTTAGGGGATGACATTTACTGATAACTGGCTATTAAAATAATGAGTCATCTAATTATTTAAATGGGAATAGGCACTTGAAACAGTGTTGCTCAGCCCCTCCTTCCCTCTACATGATTTTAGTCTGCACAGCAGCTCTTTGTTTACCAGTCTATAAAGGTAAACTTAAGTGACTTAAGTGTACCTTAGACTCTGTTTTTTAAAATGATCAAACTCAGCCGGGCGTGGTGGCGCATGCTTGTAATCCCAGTATTTGGGAGGCTAAGACAGGTGGATCGCACAGGTTCGAAGCCGGTCTCGGCTACTTAGTGAGGCTCTCAGCAACTTAGTGAGACCCTGTTTCCAAATAAAATATAAAATAGGTCTTGGAGTGTAGCCCGGAGGTAGAAAGCCTCTGGGTTCCATCCCCAGTACCACATACAAAAATAAAGAAATAAAATAAATAAAATGATCAAAGTCAGATTCATTTATTTTTTCATTAATGCATTCAACAAATATTACTGCCTGTCTACTATGTGCCAGGCGCCATTCTGGCTGGGAAAACACAGTGAATGCATGTTTGGCCACACTGTGAGGAAGCAGGCAGAGTGTATGTATACTGTATAGCAGGTCAGGCGGCCCTAAGTGCTATGGAGAAAAGCCACGGTGAGGCAGTGAGTGCCAGGTGGTGTGGTGGTTTGTGCGAGGCATTCAGGAAAGGCCTCGAAGACTGAGCAGAGGCTGAGGCAAGACGAGCTGGGCGGTGGGCAGGGGCTGGCGGCCAGAACCAGTTGACAAGGTGGTTCTTTTCACCCAGGCTTATAAATTTTATTGGACTTATTTCTATAGAAAATACTAGTAAATTAAATAGATCAGTCAAGGAAAAATCCCCCACATCTTGGTTCCTGCCTTCCTTCTGGTTTAAAAATGGTTTCTCTTTGACATTAAAAAAAAAAAAAAAAAAAACTGCCCGACTTTTCCAGCTTTGCTTAGGAGAACTCTTCTTAGGAGACTGTGCCTCTTAGACTTTAGACTGGTGTTTCTCAACTCTAAATCAAAATACATCCAGTAAATAACACAGCTCTGGGTGTAATAAAAATATGTTAGCTTTACCTAGCAGGAGTATGGTTCTTGCGTTTACTTTCTGAGAAGAAGGTAGGATACCAAAGAAAATGACTTTATATTCTTGTGCACAGAGACTTCTGCTATGATTTACTACCCTAAGTCCTTTTAAAAACTGGTTAAAACATAAACTAGAAATAAGAAATTTTTGCTGGGCTTGGTGGTGTATACCTCTCTAGTACTTGGGAGACTGAGACAAGAAGATTGTCGGTTGGAGCCCAGCCTCAGCAACTTAGTGAGGCCCTCCATAACTTAGACCCTGTTTCAAAATAAAAAAATAGAATATGGCTGGGAGTGTATTTCAAGAGACAGTGTGCTCCTGGGTCCAATCCTCAGTACCAGAAATAAATAAGACTAGACTGTAGCTCAGAGTTAGAATGCCCTGGGTTCAATTCCCAGTACTAAGGATATTTGTATTCCTTCATTGTAATTAAGAAAAAAGAACTATCAGCGCTGTGTTCCCTGGCGCTCTTTGCCTCAGAGCTGGGGACCCTGTCAGTATGGGGTGTCGGAGCCCCTTCTACTGTTGATTTACTAACCCAGATAGGATTTCTGGCTTAGCCTAGGGGTGGGACAAAGAGGTTTTCTATGTCTATATGAAGAATGTTCCAGATGGGGGCCTTTTTCTTCCTGGCTCTATCTGTGAATGCTTTTCTAAGAGGAGCTGAAATATGTTTTAAGTATTGATAAGCTTCATACTGGCCCATTCCATGCAAGAAGATAGCGAGCCCTTTAAGTGTGTGCCTCCGTCCCCCAGTGCTGTGTAAACAGGTGAAAGCCCGGGGAGAGCAGTGAGCATCCTCTGCTCACCTGTCCTTACGCAGATGGCTTTTCTGGTTGGTAAGGTAGGTACTGCTTTCATGCCCTCTTAAATATCTTACCAGACTTAATTTGTACAGAAAAATATTTTGTTCTACTTATCATGCTGAAAAATGCCAATAAATTTGACTAGGTCTACAAAAGAAAAGCGAAGCTTTTAATTTCTCTGGGTGGTGGTTTGTCTTGATCACCACACGCCCCAGGGAGCCCTTTAAGTCCTGTGCTGCTGCGGTTGCCTCAGACCGCTCATTCAGAAGTCAGCAACGGCCTGCGTGTGTGTGTGCGCCAGCCCTGCGTGCGGTTCTGCAGGCTCCTTCTCAGGTGTCTTCCTATGGTTTGATCTTTTGTGGTTGTTTTGTTCGCCTGTGTAGGTAATGATATTTGAACTGGCTTACCACGTGCAGTCATTTCTCAGTGAACATAACAAACCCCCGCCCAAGTCCTTCCATGAAGAAATGCTGGAAAGGCGGGCCCAGGAGGAGCAGCAGAGGCTGTTAGAGGCCAAGCGGAGAGAGGAGCAGCAGGTGAGACGCCCTGGCCAGCCTGGACGCCTGTGGGGTGCTGTACGTCTTAGTCTGTCTCTCCCGAGAATTGTAGCTAAAAGTGTTGCTCCGACTTTGATTCAAGAAAAGTGGATGCATGGGAAAATCCCTAAGAGAAAGGATCCGCGGGGTTCCCTCCCAGCATTCATCAGTGCCCTCTTTCAGAACCCTTCATCCAGGTCTTAGAAAAGAAAAGAGAAAGAGAAAGGGCCGTTTCGCCACGCTCCTTCCTGTGGTCTCTCTGAGCTTGCCAGGCTGCGTGGAAATTCACCAAGTTTGGAAGCTGTTTTCTTTTCCTCATGTGAGACAAGTATCTCACATCCCAAGGAGGAGCAGAAGCCAGAAATTAAACCATTTTTTAAATTTTTTCTCTAATCTGTGTACATAAGGATATTAACCCTCTCTTATCTTAAGAATTCTTTAAGTCAAAGATAACACATGCATCTAAAATTCCTTCTTGATTTTAACTTGAGTTTTCCTATTTAGCCCTTTGATCAACTTATCTAGAAGTTATTTTGGTGCAGATGGTAGAAAAGAGAGCCTGAGTATCTTTTTCTGGACTTTTTTTTTAACACATATATTAAATGGAACCCAGGGGCATTGTTCCTCCGAACTATACCCCCAACCCCATTTTTTAGTCTTTTTTTTTTTTTGAAACAGCGTCTCACTGAGTTGTGAAGGGCCTCGCTAAGTAGCTGAGGCTGTCTGTGAACTGTAATCCTCTAGTTTCAGCCTCTCAAATGCTGGGATTACATGTGTGCGCCACCATGCCCGGCTCTTAAATAATCTTTTTATTTATTTATTTTTATTACTAAAGATGGGACTGAGGGGCATTCTACCTCTGAGCTACACCTGTAGCCCTTTTGTGTGTGTGTGTGTGTGTGTGTGTGTGTGTGTGTGTGTGTGGTGCTGGAGATTGAACCTAGGGGCATTCTACCTCCAAGCTACACGCCCAGCCCAGTGTTTTCTTCTTTAGTTGGAAACAGGGGCTCACTAAATTGCAGAGGGCCTTACTAAGTAGCTGAGGCTGGCCGCAAACCTGCGATCAAGTCAAGTTTACCCTTCATTTTCCATTGATTTTTCCTCAATTGTTCAGCCTCCCAAGTACTGGGATTACAAGCGTGCACACACCATGCCCAACTTTTTCAGCTCTGTTTTTGTTTGTTGTTTGTTTGGTTTTTTGTTTGCAGTACTGGGGATGGAATCCCCAGAGTGTACCTCTGAGCTACACTCCCCGCCCTATTTTTTAGTCCTTTTATTTTTGAAGCAGGCTCTCACTGAGTTGTGACGGGCCTCGCTAAGTAGCTGAGGCTGTCCACAAACCATGATCCTCTGGTCTCCGTCTCCATCTCCCGAATGCTAAGATGACAAGTGTGGCCACCACACCCAGCCCCTGTTTTTTATTCTTTATTTCGAAGCAGGATCTCACAAAGTTGTGGAGAGTCTTACTAAGTAGCTAAGGCTGGCTACGAACCCACAGTCCTCCTGTCGCAGCCACCCAAGTGCTGAGATTACAAGTGTGCACTACCATGCCTGGCTAAATAATCATTTTTTATTAAGTGACTCATAATGTTTTCTTAATTTTTAAAAATTTTTTTATTAGTGCATTATATTCATACATCATATTGGGGTAAAAAACTTGTGTGTACATACATGTACACATCACTGATGTAACCCCTACCCATTTCCCACCCCATTCCCTCCCCGTTCCTCCCTCCCTTGCTTGGCTTAGTGGTTGACTTTGATATGTTTAAGTACATTGTGTCTTTTAGAGATTTTCCTCTTCCCCCCTCCCATCCCCTCAGTTAGGTTGTCTTATTTGCTCCTCTATAGAATCTCCTTTTTCATCTAGAGTTCTTCCTATGACCCATTTCTCCCTAACTCTCACATATTAGGGAAAGCATCTGCTTTCTTATTTTTTGTGACTGACTAATCTCACTTAGCATAATGTCCTCCAGTTCCTTCCATTTCCCTGAAAATGATGTAATTACGTTTTTTTTAATGGCTGAGTAAAATTCCACTGTGTACATATCCCACAGTTTTGTAATCCATTCATCTGTTGATGGACATCTTGGCTGTTTCCATGGTTTGGCTATGGTGAATTGTGCAGCTGTGAACATAGATACACATGCATTAGTTTGGTAGTTTGGTTTCCTATCTTTTGGGTAGATACCCAGAAGTGGTATTGCTGGATCAAATGGTAGATTTGTTCCCATTCTTCTGAGGATTCTCCATACTGTTTTCCAAAGTGGTTGTACTAATTTGTAATCCCACCAACAATGTCTTACAGTTCTCACTTCTCCACATCCTCGCCAGCATCTATTGTTGTTTGTGTTTTGAATGATTGCCATTCTAGTTGGAGTTAGGTGAAATGTCAGGGTAGTTTTGATTTGCATTTATTTCTCTGATTGCCAGTGAAGTTGAGCATTTTTTCATGCATTTATTGGCCATTTGAATTTCTTCTTTTGTGAGGTGTCTATTTAGTTCGCTTGCCCATTTTGTTATTGGATGCTTTGTTTTCTTAGTGTTGAGCTTCTTGAGTTCTCTGTATATTCTAGATATTAGTCCTCTATCGGTGGTGTAGGTGGCAAAAATCTTCTCACATTCTGTTGGCTCTCGATTGAGGTTCTTGATAGTTTCCTTTGCTGAACAGAAGCTCTTCAGTTTCATGCAATCCCACGTATTGATTCGCCTTTTAATTTTTTGTGCCTCATAATGTTTTCTTTAAACTATAGTTTAACTTTTTATCTGTACCAGGTTCTAGAAGTAAATTGTCTATTTTGTTTACTCTGTTTTTTTCTTGAGTCTTTACATCTTGTTTGAATTTCTTTTTCTTTAGAATGCTTTAATATCTAACAAGTCAAGTTTACCCTTCATTTTCCATTGATTTTTCCTCAATTGTTCTGTTCTATTTGTGTTTGTTTGTTTGTTTGTTTATTTATTTTTGGGGTGGCACTGGGGGTGGAACCCAGAGGCTTTCTACCTCCGGGCTATACTCCCAGTCCTATTTTATATTTTATTTGGAAACAGGGTCTTACTAAGTTGCTGAGAGCCTCACTAAGTAGCTGAGGCTGGCTTTGAACTTGTGCGATCCTCCTATCTCAGCCTCCCAAGCGCGGGGATTACAAGTGTGCGCCACCACACCTGGCTCCTATTTTATATTTTTTATTTGGAAACAGGGTCTCACTAAATTGCTGAGAGCCTCACTAAGTAGCTGAGGCTGGCTTCGAACCTGTGCGATCCTCCTGTCTCAGCCTCCCAAGCGCGGGGATTACAAGTGTGCGCCACCACGCCCGGCTCCTATTTTATATTTTTTATTTGGAAACAGGGTCTCTTAAGCCAGCAAGGCTGGCTGCGAACCTGTGCAATCCTCCTGTCTCCGCCTCCCTAGCGCAGGGATTACAAGTGTGCATCACCAGGACCGGCTTTTTGTTTTGTTTTGTTTTGTTTTGCAGTACTTGGGATGGAACCCAGGGGCATTCTACCTCAGAGCTACACTCCAGCCCTATTTTTTATTCTTTTATTTTTTTATTTTGAAACAAGGTCTTGCCCTCCAGTTCCTTTTCCCATCAGATCCGAACGTTGGTCTTGGTGGTTGTAAAGGAGGAAAAGTACTGCCGAAGCTGGTATCACAGCCTTGTAGTCTGCTGTAGAGCATGTGGCCAGTTTCAATCAGGGTTAAAAAAAAAAAAGCAAGGTCTCACCTATTTATTCTTTTAGTGTATGTGGTACTGGGGATGGAACCTGGGGACATTCTACCTCTGAACTATACCCCTTTCCCGGTATTTTATTCTTCATTTTGAAACAGAGTCTCAGTAAGTTGTGGAGACCCTCACTAAGTAACTGTGGTTGGCTGTGAACCTGCAATCTTCCTGTCTCAGCCTTCCAAATAGTGGGATTACGGGTGTGTGCCACGGCGCCTGGCTCTCTCTTCCACTGATTCCTTATACACACACACACACACACACACACACACACACACCTGTTTATTGGCACGTTGTAGTCATACATCTTCATGGGATACAAGACAATGGAGGCATACATGCACGCAGCACTTGTTTAGCCCTCCCCTACTTCTTCCATTTATCCTTAGAACTGAACCATAGAAGTGCTTTCTCAAAATCAAAACAAGTATGTTCTTTTGGGTTTTGTTTGGTTTTGTTTTTGGTGCTACCGGGGATTGAACCCAGGAGCATTCTGCCTTTCTACCTCTGGTCTATACCCTCAGCCCTATTTTTATTTTTTATTTTGAAACAGGTTCTCACTAAGTTGCTGAGGCTGACCAAGAACCTGAAATCCTTCTAGCTCAGCCTCCCGGGTTTTGGGATTACTAGCATGTGCCACCATGGGATTTTGGTTGAAATTGCAGTTGATATGTATTCATTTAGGAAGAATTGACATCTGCTAATATTCAAATTCCCCATCCAGGACTGTTTCTACCTTTATTTTTATCTCTGGGTGAGGGTATTCTAGTTTTCTCCCTCTAGCTATTACTACTTCTACTGAAGCTACTTCTAAGTTTTGGGTTTTGCTTTTCGTAGGTTCTTATGCCTGACTCCTGTTCTTTTGTGTGTCTGCTCTGTGTTCTTTATCCTGCGCTCATGTTAACACTGGGCCCTCTCTTTTTTGTGGCCCCTCTCATTTTTGTGACTATTTATTTCCTATTAAATTGTGCAGCCTGGTCATCATTTAGAGTCTGTAGTTCCTTATTATTAGAGAATAGTAGATATTTAGCTGACAGTTAGTTTGGGGTATATTCTTACATTTTATATTATTGTTATTCATAGTTTCTCTTGTGTATCATAATAGTTTTGATACGTAATCTGGAATTTTATGGAACCAATAAAAAGTGGATGAGATCAAAATACCACCGTCGATTCTGAAAAGAATGCAGGTGAAGGTCTGTGGCCATTGGGTGTGGTGCCTGGGCCAGGGGAGAGTGGCCACGGTGCTTGTTACCTGCAGACAGGCAGATGTCAAGGAGGAGGGGAGAGGTGAGGAGTCAGCAGCGCGGGGTGGTGAGAGGCCGTCCTCATGGAGACGTGAGGATGGAGAGCTGAGCTCTCTATGCTGTTGTGTGCAGTGCTCAGGTAGGACGCACTGGAGCTCAGACAGACCTGATGCTCCTGTGGTTTGTATCAGGGTTCTACACGTTCAGGTCTCCTGGGAGAGGAGAGCTTGAGTTACTGAAATTTAAGACACTCTGTGGCTCCAGAAATTACACATTGTATGAGTTTCAGAGACTAGCATCTCATAGTGATTTGATTTATTTCAGCAACGTGAAATCCTTTATGAGATTCAGAGAAGGAAAGAAGAAATCAAAGAAGAGAAAAAAAGGAAAGAAATGGCCAAGCAGGTACTCTGTCAATTCTGCTGCACTATGATAATTACATTTTCACAGTATGAATTGTGATATTTCCACTAATGATATTTTTCCCTTCCGTATTATTCTCAATGTAAAGCTGTTTTTTTTTTTTTTTTTTTTTTTTTTTTTTTTTTTCTTTTTGTGGTACTGGGGATGAAACCCACAGGCATTCTACCTCTGAGCTACACGCCCAGCCTTATTTTTTTATTCCTTATTTATTTTTTGCAGTACTGGGGATGGAACCCAGAGGCATTTGACTTCTGAGCTACACCCCTGCCCTATTTATTATTCTTTATTTTGAAACAAGGTCTCACTGACTTGTGAAGGGCCTCACTAAGTAGCTGAGGCTGTCCGCGAACCGTGATCCTCCTGTCTCAGCCTCCCAAGTGCTGGGATTACAAGCATGCACCATCACGCCCGGCCACCCATTCTCCATGTATGTACGTATGTATGTTTGTATGTATTTATTTATTTTTGTGGGTCTGGGGGTGGAGCCCAGGGGCATTTGACCTCCGAGCTACACCCCCTGCCCTACTTTTTATTCTTTATTTTGAAACCTGTCTCACTGAGTTGCGAAGGGCCTCACTGAGTAGCTGAGGCTGTCTGCGAACTGTGATCCTCCTGTCTCAGCCTCCCGAGTGCTGGGATTACGAGTGTGCACCACCACGCCCGGCCACCCATTCTCCTTTTAGAAGTATGGCGTGTAACTTAGGACACTGTACACAGTGGGAGGCGCCACCCGTGCACAGCACCAGTTGCAAGCTTTCACTTCCTTACGCCCAGCCATGACCTTGTCAGGTGACGCTCTGTGACTCATTGTCCCCATTTCTTAAAACTGGAGCTGACGATGCCTTCTTTTCTGCCTCATGTAACTATTCCCACAGACAAGGCACTGCCCTGTGTGAACGTTTGAAGCCGTGTACAAGTCCAAGGTGACGTTTCTGTTTGCGCCAGCTCTCCCGCTGGCGTCTGATCTCCGCGTCAGCCACTCTCCTCTCCTCTGAATCCGCCTTCTTCTGTTTATCTCCTCTTGCCCTTTTCCCCGCCTTGTCACGCTTATTCCAAGATGCTAAGCATTTTCATTTCTAAATTCACATTCTCTTAAAACTGGACTCCAGTTCTTGATCCAGTACATATTTGGGCATTAAATTTATAAAAGTTGAGTTTAACTTCATTATCTTCATTCAGCTTAAATAAAATTTGCATTCTAGAGCTGGGCGTGGTGGCTCACGCTTGTCATCCCAGCATTCGGAGGCTGAGACCGGAGGATCGCAGTTCGCGGACAGCCTCAGCTACTTAGTGAGGCTATCCGTAGCAACTTAGTGAGATCCTGTTTCAAAATAAAGACTAAAAAACAGGGCAGGGGGTGTAGCTCAGAGGTCAAATGCCCCTGGGTTCCATCCCCAGACCTGTCCCCCCAAAAAATAATTTGCATTCTATACCATGCTGGTCTTCCATTTATGATTTACATGTAAGGTAGGTTTTACTTTTTCTAGGAACGTTTGGAAATTGCTAGTTTGTCAAACCAAGACCATACTTCCAAAAAAGACCCAGGAGGACACAGAACGGCTGCCATCCTCCACGGAGGCTCTCCTGGCTTCATAGGAAATGGTAAACACCGTGCGAACTCCTCAGGAAGGTCTAGGTAAGTTCTGGGATTTCTGATCTGGAAGGATAAAAGATGTAGAAAGATTAAAACAACTTGTAAGCTGGGGGAGAGCCCACCAGTGCTTTGTGCATGCCTGGCACTATTATGCTGTGAGTCTATAATGCACCAATAAAAGTATGAAAAAAAACTTGTGAAATTTGATGAAACTTTCATGTGGGATTCAATAACTTTTTAAAAAACGATATATCTTTTTTTTTTTTTTTTTGGTGGTACTGGGGTTCCTGGAAACCCTTCTACCTCCAGGTAACACTCCCAGACCTATTTTTTTTTAATATTTTTATTTGGAAACAGGGTCTCTTAAGCCAGCACAGCTGGCTTCGAACCTGTGCGATCCTCCTGTCTCCGCCTCCCAAGCGCAGGGATTACAAGCGTGCACCACCATGCCCAGCTTAAAAACAATATATCTTAATATGTTAGCTGTATCAAACCAAATTTTTAACACTTTCTAAGCATCTTTAATGAAACCAGTTTCATGGTTCATACCCCTTCAGAACAGCCTATGATAGACACCTCAGTCTTGCCTTCAGTACAGTTTGATTTGACTTTTAATGACTTAACTATTCAGTAAGTAATTTTTTTCTTCCATCTGAATCTCATCTAGTTAAATTTCACCCTGTTCTGTGTTTCCGTCTGTACTTCTTAGATGCAGCCACAGATGCAGGAATGCTCTAAAATAGTCTCAGGTATGAACACCTGTTCCATTGGAAGGGCCCCAGTTTGCTGCCAGGGAGCCCTTCTCCATTACTATTGAGGTGGGCTCTGGGTTGTTTCCCGTCACCAGAGGTCGCGTGAGAGATACCGCTTCTTCCTTGGCATCTTTTCCCACTAAGGAATTGACACTTTTTTATCAGTTTCTTCCCTTCAAAGGGAAAAAACACTAAAGAAATTTCAGTGTAGAAACCGTGTATGAATGGTGGGTTATGAAGTAGTGTAGGTACCACAGCCTTTTAAACTCTCTCATGAGACTCGAAGGACCCTAAAAACCAACACTTTGCTCCTATGAAAAGACACTTTTGTGCCGGGCGTGGTGGCGCACGCTTGTAATCCCCGCGCTTGGGAGGCAGAAACAGGAGGATCGCGCAGGTTCGAAGCTAGCCCCGCGCGCTGGCTTAGGAGACCCTGTTTCCAAATAAAAATGCAAAAATAGGTCTGGGAGTGTAGCCCGGAGGTAGAAGGGCTTCCAGGAACCCCAGTACCACCCAAAAAAAAAAAAAAAAAGACACTTTTTTTTTTTTTTTTTGGTGGTACTGGGGGTGGAACCCAGAGGCTTTTTACCTCCGGGTTATACTCCCAGGCCTATTTTATATTTTATTTGGAAACAGGGTCTCACTAAGTAGCTGAGGCTGGCTTCGAACCTGTGCGATCCTCCTGTCTCAGCCTCCCAAGCGTGGGGATTACAAGCGTGTGCCACCACGCCCGGCTGAAAAGAAACATTTTAAGTACCAAACTAAAGACTTAGAAAAACCTTTCAGGGTAGAGTTTGTTTGTTGGAAGCAGCCATTTTAGTTCTCTCTCTAATCATGTACTTTTAACCAGCTAAGAAACCATTTTCATATTAATGTTAAACTACCTACTATCAGGGAAAATTAAAAATTTTTTGAATTCTATTTCTTATAATAATTCCTTTCTAAATTATACCTTCTAGCCAGATGTGGTGGCGCACACTTGTAATCCCAGCATTTGGGAGGCTGAGACTGGAAGATCACAGTTCGCGGATAGCCTCAGCTATTTAGTGAGACCCTTCACAACCCAGTGAGACCCTGTTTCAAAATAAAGAATAAAAAAGAAGGCTAAGGATGTACCTCGGAGGTAGAATGCTTTTGGGTTCCATCTCCAGTACCGCAAAAAAAAAAAAAAGAATAACTTCTTACAGATTATAACACCTTTATAACTCCTTACCAAATAGGTTATTTTTGGAACTGGGCTTACAATAGGCAAACTAGTGTAAAGTTATCAGAAAAATTCTCTAGGAAATAATAAATTCTTAATGTATTAGAGATAGCTGAATTAAGTCAATGCTTTGAATATTCCTTTTCAGTATATAGAAAAAAAAATTTAGGTTTAAACATTTTTATATTTTTGGCTGACTATAAATAATGATAGCAAGATTATTCAAGGGAGGGTAGGAAATTCTCTTCCCCCTTGACATGGGTGGAACAACTTTTTATAGATGAAACAACATTCAGTGAACACCCAAAAGGAAGGTGGAAGGAAATGGTTTCCATCGCCTCCGTCTGTCGCTTGCCAGGTTGGTGGCCCAGACCTGCAGGGAATGCTGGTGTTGACCATGTTGGCTGTTGATTAGAAAAGAATGAAGCTTTCTTGAAGTGTAGTTTATATGCTTCCTTGGTTATAAATAGTCTGGAGCCAGGCTTGGTGGTGCACACTTGTAATCCCAGTACTTGGGAGGCTGAGACGAGGATCGCAGGTTCATAGGCAGCCCCAGCAACTTAGTGAGACCCTGTTTCAAAATAAAAAAAATTAAATTGGGTCAGGGTGTAGGTCAGAGGTAGAAAGAACACCCTGGATCCAATCCTCAGTACCACACACTAAATAAATAAGTCTTTGATATACCAAATGATTTCATGGTATTCTCTTGATATTTTTTTTTCTTGGTGTTCATTGGTCCTCATGGTTTGGAATGTCAAAATAAATAAGGAGTGCTCCATTTTATTATTTTTGTTAGTAACTATATGTCATAGAGTTAATAGAGCTGTCCTTGTCGTCTGTATATGTCAGCAGGCAGTATTACAATTGACTGTGAATTAAAGCAATAAAATCTAAAACTGCAGTTGAGGGACTCAGTCAGCGCAGGCCTATCAAGCGCTCAGCATGTGCTGGGCCCTGTTCTGAGTCCCGGGGATTCTGGAAACACGTCAAAGAGGAGTGCTTTTCTGGAGCTCACAATCTCATTGGAGGAGATTGTCCAGAGGCAGGAAGGAGTGTCTGTTAGAGATCAGTGCTGAGCAGAGAATTAAAACTGCTGAAGGAAAACCAGCTAGCCATTTTAGACTGGGGGAAAAAACACAAAGCTTGGATCTAGAGTGGCTTTAGATTGTGGTTTCTGGTTGTGGAGGACGAGAAGGATCAGAAGGAGAACGGCTTGGCACAGAAAACCGCTACCTCGCGCGCTGTGGGCTTGACGCTAAACGGCGCGGGGGCTAGGTTGGCGGGCCTGGAGGAAGTGTCCCAGCGAGCGGGAGCGGGCAGGTCACAGAGGGCTGTTTTCACGTTGGAATTCAGAAGTAGTGAGCAGCTTGGAGGCTTTGAGCAGGAATAAATGCAGTACCACCTGATTTCAATGGCCTCAAGTGGGGCGTGGACGTCAGGAAGCCACAGTAGAGCACTCTTTCTGCATCTCATTCATACCACCCTCCCTCCCCTGCCTCTCTCAGTGCCCCTTTGTTTTTGTTTTTGGTTTATTGTTTATTTGTTTGTTGTTGTACTGAGGATTCGAACCAGAGGTATTGTACCTTCAAGCTATACACCCAGCCTGGTTTTATATTTTATTTTGGAAACAGGGTTTCACTAGGTTGACAAGAGTTTCTCTACTTTCTGAGGTTCTCGAACCTGCGATCCTCCTGTCTCAGGCTCCCAAGTCCAGGATCGCGGGCTTGTGCCACCACACTGGGCGTCCCAGTGCCTCTGATCACACCCAGAGCTTTCCCATCTCAGGGCCTCCGCTTGTCACCCTGCCTGGGATGCTGCTCCTCCGGGACTTGCTGTGACTACTCCTTCTTATCGGTGTGACTCAGAGATGCCTTCCTTGAGGCCTGTCTCTGTCTCTGCTCCCCTGCACAGCGCTTGTTACCTGATTCTATGATTAGTTATTCTTTCTCTTTTTTTTTGGTCTGTGCATATGGCTCTGGGTGTTGAGCCCAGAGCTTTGTGCATGCTGGGCAAGCACTTTGCCACTGAGTGGCACTGAGCTCTACCACCCGCCACTCTGTTTAATTTTTCCACATAGCACTTATCACCAGCTGATGTTCTCAATTATTTGCTTTTTGTAAAATTGGAGAATGGAAAGTTCATGAAAGCAAAGGCCTCGTGTGTTTTCCTCAGAGCAGATACGTGGTAGGTGTTCAATAAACATCTGATAAAGGAAAAGAGGGGGCGAGGGAGGAACAGTGGAGAGAAGGGAGCGGCCCCGTCGGCGCCCGTAGGCTCTGCAGCCTCTGTCCTATGGCCTCCCTGTGTTTCTTTATCTGTGGGGTATGCCGGGAGTCAGTGAGGATTTGCTTAACACAGGGTTGCCACTGCTTAAACTAGAGAAGGTGAAAGCACCCACTGCCCAGTGGAATGAACTTAACCCCCGGTACTTGGGGCCCCGGCTTCTTGGCCCAGCTTTTCACTGGGCCTTTGTTAAAGAACTTTATGTTCTGTTTCTTCAAGTCATGAAAGATTGAAGGATTCACTTTTAGGGGGAAAAAATGAGGTAAAGGTCAAATTCCTAAAATTAGCCATTTTAAAGTGGACAGTTCAGTGTCAAGTTATCTTCTGTTAAGTACAGATGTAGTTCTCCTGGCCCCTGGCTTCTTCCTGGGGGTGTCACACCTGGTTCATGAGCACTTTGAACTTCTTGCCGGGGGTGGGGGGGAATAACTTATGGTAGAGAATTATTTTGACATATGCAGACTTGTTCTCTTTGCAGCTTACAAAATGGTAGCCCCAAATCTAGGATTGTTGCCTGTTTCCACCATCAAACAAGACCAGGTTATCTCCTGATTTGTTTTTCCCATCATAAAGCCAGTTGTGGTAACTGCTAGTTATTGATAATTTTTTTATCTGTACAGAGAAGACACAATTAAGGGTACAAGACATGGGATTCCTTCTACTCTCCCCAGGAAGCCGGGAAACCACTGGCAAGCAAAGGGTGTGGGTGGAGAGGACCCTGCTGCATCTCACCAAGCTCATCTTTTGCTGTATCTCTAGTTGATAAACCTCAAACAGTCTCAGGATTGGTTCAGTCCTGAGCCAATCATAGACTAGTTCACCTCACACAGTATCAAGAATTCTGATTAACTTTGTTTCTACAAAGCTGCCCTGAGTTTCAAACTGAGGGATAAGTAGCTAGAATTTTCTGTGACATTTTTGTGAGTTTGGCAGGAAAGTGAGACTGTCCCAGTGCATATGTCTCAGGGTTGATCCTCTGTCTCTGTCCCATTTCAAACTTCTTGTGTTAGTCAGCATTCTGTTACTGTAACAGAATACCTGAGACAGTCAATTTATAAGAAAGAAAAATTTATTTTAACTTGCAGATTTATTTATTTATTTATTTATTTATTTGTGGTACTGGGGATTGGACTCAGGGGCATTCTGCCTCTGAGCTACACCCCTAAGCATATTTTATTTTTTATTTTGGAACAGGGTCTCACTAAGCTGCAGAGGGCTTCACTAAGTTTCTGTGTCTGTCCATGAACTTGCAATCTTCCTTTCTCAGCCTCCTAAGTACTGGGATTATAATCGTGGGCTACCACGTCCAGCTAGCTTGCAGTTTTAGAGGTTTCAGTTCCCATTGCCTTTGGGCTGTGGCAAGGCCTTGCATCATGGCAGAGAGCATGTGGTGGAACAGATCTGCTCACTTCATGGTCAGGACATAAAGGAGAGGAAGAGGAAGGGGCCAGGGTCTACTGTCCCCTTTAAGAGCAATCTCAGATGACCTGAAGACCTCCCACTAGGCGCTGTCTTAAAGGTCCCACACCTGGCAGTAGCCTTTGGGTCATCCCAGGTCCAACCCCAGCACCTCCACGCCCTAGGTCATGTTGGTAGAGCAGACTTTGGGGTGGACAGATTCTGAAGGGTTGGTTCTTGACAGATTGATGCTTCTCTTCTTTTTTCAATTTTTTTTTCAATTTTTTTTTTCCACTTTCTAGTCATCAAAGTCCTAGAGACTAGCAGGGCAGGGGAAGTAGACGGAAAGGAAGATACTCGGAGATGAGTTAGATGCAGGAGACCTAGTGCTTGCCCGTTTCTGACCAGTCAGGCAGAAGGGACAGCTCTGCCACTAACCCAAGTCAGAGGAGCAAGGAGAACATGAAGCAGGCCGAGAGTAAGTGGGAGGGAGGTGGCGGTCTTTTGCCACTGCAGTGGTATAGGGAGTGAACGGAAAGGGCCACAGGCGGAGACACGAGTGCAGAAGGTTGGATATGAAGAACTAGAGTGGGCGGGTGGTGCGGGATGAGGGAAGGGAGCACGGGGATGGAGCATGGGGGAGGAGGACTAGCTGCTGGGCCGGATCTCAAGGGTGCCGTGCGAATGGAACTGAGGACCTTCCCTACGGCCTTCCCCAGCGAGGACCCAAAAAGAAAGAATCGTGCCAGCACCAAGTTGCTTTTTAAGTGGAACAATAGTAATTGTGGACTTTGCTCCTTATTGTTCTGAGTGGAAGTAAAAGTCAACATCCTGCTTAGACTGAGAGGGCGAGAGATCCGTCCAGGTACTTCCTCTCAGAACTTTTCTTAGGATGTGTCTGACTGTCACCATCAAGAGTTCTCCCCCCAAAAAAGAAAAGAAAATGGGCTGATGTGGTTCAAAGACAGCCTCAGCTGCTTAGGCCCTTTGCGGCCCAGTGAGACCTTGTTTCAAAATAAAGAATAAAGAATAGGGCTGGGTGTAGCTCGAAGGTAGAATGCCCCTGGGTTCCATCCCCAGTACTGCAAAAAGAAAGAGCTCTCCCTCACTTGTTTGTTGTAACCTTGTGCCCCCTCCCCAGTTAATTTAATTTATTGCATGGTAACATAGCTTTCCAGCTGTTACTCCCCATCCAGGAAAAAAAAAGTAGGAAAAAAGGAGAGGGAGGGAGGGAGGGAGGGAGGGAGGGAGAGAGGGAGAGAGAGAGAGAGAGAGAGAGAGAGAGAGAGAGAGAGAGTGTGTGTGTGTGTGTGTGTGTGTGTGTGTGTGTGTGTTGGGTTTGAATATTTTGAGGAAGCCATGGAAGAGAATGGCAGGGGGCATCTACCAAAGACAGATGAGAGGATGAATGAGCATTCAGTGGTTGAAGCACAAGAAGAGACCTGGATTATCTGGCCCCTGGTTTGGAGTTTTCTCCAGATGTATATGTGCACGGGAATGAAGAAATGTGAGATTACACTGGATCACTACTAATGTTCTTATCTGGGCTGTCCAGTATGGTAGTCACTAGACTGTGCCTCAGTTGAGCACTCACAAATGGATTTTAATTTAATATAAATTCAAATAGACACATGGTCAGTGGCTATGATATTGGTCAGGGGTTTGTACAGTTCATGTGGAACTGAGGGAGCTGCACAGCTTTCCATTAGCACCTTCAACTCCATTCCCAGTAGATGTTGGACTGCGAATGGGCTAATAAACAGGAGAAAGTGGAGGGGCGAGAATTTCCTGCAGTCATCGTAAGCTTAAGAAAAAAATATAATTGTCCAAATTTATTTTTAAGGAGAGACCGTCAGTATTCTATATGTAGTGGTGAAGATTCTCCTGGCTCTTGTGAAATCCTGTATTTCTGTGTGGGTAGTCCTGATCAGCTCATGGTGCACAAAGGGAGATGTATTGGTGAGTAAACTAGCTAAATTAATGTAAATTATTGTCATGACAAAAGTTAATGCTGAGGGAACAGGGTAGACTAGATACTGTGTTGTCTAAACCAGCAAGAAGATTGCCAGACAGGCGGTTGGTTTTTAGAGCTTCCTTTCCCCATGAAATGAGAAGTTGCTTGGTTTTCACCTAATATAAGATGGAACTAAAACTATGCTCTTAGAAATACTAGTAGTATGACAATAATTCTGGATTTATCATAAAGATAATTCTAATTTGTCATAATTATCCAACCTTTTTGAAACAAAAGAGGCAGAATTTTACATCATGTGCATCTAAGACTTATAAAATGTGTTAAAAAGTGAATTCTGCTGCCTTCAATCTTTAATGACCAAATCTCATTTTCTTAGGTTGATATGCATCTATTTGGCATTTTCCTGCATGGAATGTCATACCTGGCCAGAAGAACCACTCTATTTTCTGTTATATTTAGCCATTTTGTCTACTGAGAGTTATTTGGAATGAAGCTGGTTCTACAATTTAGGGTTTTAATTGCTTATATTAAGATTAAGTTTTTGGTATCTACTTCCTTTATCCTTAATGGACATCATCTTTTATCAGCCATGTACGTATAGTCACTAGTTGATATAGGGTTTACTTGCATATAGTGAATTTGAGATTTAACTCTGATTTTTCAATCCCATGAATATTCTTGCCAGAACTAACAAGTAGCTTATTATCTAAATAGAGTTTGTTTTCTTTTAGTATCGTTTCCCCTGTCTTTTTAAGTAGATAACAGATAAGCAGGAGAATTGCCAGGGAGCAGGCAGTAGGGAGAGGGAGAAGAAACCAACATCTGAACAGTCTGTGAACTAGACACTTGACCTTGTCCGGCCGAAGGCAGCCTGGGCAGTAGAGGATTCTGCACACACAGGGCTACCGTACGTAGACAGCAGCCACTTGGGCAGCTTCAAGACCACGGAAGAGGTGGTTGGCCCTGGACTTGAGTCTGTCCTTGACTCAGAGGTATTTCATATTCATGAACTGGTAACATAAACGTCCTACCTTTAATCACCTAGGGAAATCAGGAAGCAGATTAACTCAGTCTCTTATTCTCACAGGTACTCATTAGACAGCTCCACCTGACTTAATACCTTCATTAGTAGGCACATCTACAATGAGAGATTTTTTTATAAAACCACCAAGTAATAAATTATTTAATATGTTTGCTCACAGTGGGCCTGGTTTTTTAAAAATGGCCTATTTTCCTATAAAATGTTTTTAATAAAAGATTGACTAATTTTAATTTTTAATGAAATAGTTTTATTTAAGAAACCAATTGATTAGTATTTGATTTTCAGTTTAAAGTTGTGGGAACGAGAGAGAATAGAGAACTTGTATCTGGAAGAAGCACTGTTGGACTGCCTGTACAAATGGTTGCCAGCATTGAACAGTTTTCATCAGGATTCTTCTGTAACATATCTTCCTCCAGCTTCATAGTAGTATGTCCTCTGGTTCCTTTATGACCTCCAGCGTGAAAAAGTGACAAGAGGTGGCAATAATAAAATTATAATTTCTTTTAAAACCCAGCAGTTATGAAATCCCTGCCTCGTCCCGATTGGGGAGGTAAATCCTACAAGACAGGTCACTTCTAGCACACATTTAATTAGTCATCGTGTAAATCACAGCGCCCTCCATCACATCAACATTTAATGTTGCGTCTCTAGTGGATGGCATAGATCCCACATATTTCAGGCTACTTCCTTTATTTGATAAAACATCAGAGTTTTTCCTTCTTGGGCTAAGACTTTCAGGAGTTATTTTGACAAGCATAACAGATCATCTTAATTAAAATAAATACCAACATTTTTCTGAAGTAAAAAATACTTCTTGGATAAAAGTAGGTTAGCTAGTTTAACTAGATTTCTTAAAAGTACTTTTTTTTTCAGTACTGGGGATGGAACCCAGGGGCATTTTACCTCTGAGCTATACCCCTGGCCCTATTTTTTATTCTTTATTTTTGAAACAGGGTCTCACTGTGTTGCAGAGGGCTTCACTAAGTAGCTGAGGCTGTCCACAAACTACGATCTTCCTGTCTCAGCCTCCCAAATGCTGGGATTAAGGCTTTTTTTTATTTTTGAAACAGGGTCTCACTGAGTTGCAGAGGGCCTCCGCTATCTGAGAACTGCGATCCTCTGAGAACTGCGATCCTCCGATTCTCCGGTCTCTGCCTCCCAAATGCTGGGATTGCAAGTGTGCTCCACCACACTAGGCTTGAAAGTACTTTTGAGAGGACTACTTTGTTTCTTATTTAAGGTTACTTCACTTTTCATTTTTCAAATGGAAAACATCCATGTCTCTTTTCTGTATTATGAAGACAGTAGAATTATAGAAACATAGTATTTATATACTAAGAGAAGAAAACAATAATATCAGTGGTTCTCAACTGGAGACAATTTAGTTGCTGAGGGGACATTTGGTGATATCTATATACATATTTTTGAATGCTGAGGGTGGACCCAGTGCCTCACACATGTGAGGCAAGTGCTGTACCACTGAGCTAACCAACAACCCCCCTGCCCCTATCTTATGACATTTTTGCTGGTTAAGATGCGGGGGGCAAGCTGGGCATGGTGGCACATGTTTGTAATCCCCATGCTTGGGAGGCAAAGACAGGAGGATCCGCAGGTTCGAAGCCAGCCTCAGCTGGCTTAAGAGACCCTGTCTCCAAATAAAATATAAACTAGGTCTGGGAGTATAACCCAGAGGTACAAGGCCCCTGCATTCCATCCCCAGTACCACCAAAAAAAAAAAAAAAAGATGGGGGGCAAGTGATAGTGGCATCTGGTGGGGCGGAAGGCAATCATAAAACAACCCCTTACAACAAAGAATTATTGGTCCAGAATGTCATTAGTATCAAGGTTACTTTATGTGCTGTGACTTGGTAAATTAGAGGATAAAACAAAACAGCCAGGTTTTGTTTGTGGTGGTGCATGCCTATAATCCTAACTATTTGGGAAGCGGAGGCAGGAGGATCACAAGTACAAGGCCACCCTGGCCAATGTCATGAAGCCCTGTCTAAAAATATCAGGGTAGGCCGGGCGTGGTGGCGCACGCTTGTAATCCCTGCGCTTGGGAGACAGAGACAGGAGGATCACGCAGGTTCGAAGCCAGCCTCGCGCGCTGGCTTAGGAGACCCTGTTTCCAAATAAAAATGTAAAAATAGGTCTGGGAGTGTAGCCCGGAGGTAGAAGGGCATCCAGGAACCCCAGTACCACCAAAATAAAAATAAAATAAAATAAAATAAAATAAAATAAAATAAAATAAAAAATATCAGGGTAGACGGAACCAAAAGAAAAAGTGAAAGGATGATATTTATGATGTTTTTCTTCTTTTCCAGTATTTTGGTTATTTTCTATTAGTCATTATTGAAAATGGAGATTTTTATAAAAAAGGCTTTAATGTTAGAGAAATTGAGGTCTCCCAGGTCCCAGTGGAAACCATATGCCTATTACTAAGTAAATGTGTTTCTCTTTCTGGCTTTAATTTAAAGTGTCATTTCTGGCTCCTTCCTTCCAAAACACTGGCCATTTTGCATTGACAGAGCATATTCAATATTTATTTTTAGAAAGTCATTGGTGTATTCACATTTTCAAATAACTGAAAGATGTTTTTTACCATGGACAGTAATCTCTACCCCGATGGGTTAATTTTGATGGACGCCTCTGATTCCAGGCTCTTCATGAGTTACTCAGCCAGCAGGCATATAACTGGGGAGAAAGCAGCACGGTGGCTAAAGGCTGGCAGAACAGAACGTTGTGCTCTTTATTTGGTCTGATACTAACATTTCATTGTTGATTCTTGTCTCTTTTTAAAAATATTTTAGGCCTGGGGATATTGTTAACTGTTAAAAATGGATTGCAAAAGCACATGTATTGTATGAAATCGTACTTTTCATAGTTAGCACATGGTATCCATTGTCGAATCAACAAATGTCCACCCCTCCCTTATCTTACCCCACAGAAAACATCCAGTGAGATTTAATAACCTCTTCTGTTTAATGTGCAGGCAGCGATGAACAGCTTGGAAAATCAGTTTACAATGCTTTGGAAACAGCCACTGGCAGCTTTGTCTTGTTGTATGAGTGGGTCCTCCAGTGGCAGAAAAAAATGGGTCCTTTCCTTACCAGTCAAGAAAGAGGGAAGATTGATAAGTGCAAAAAGCAGGTAGGCATCCTCTGTGGCCAGCTGAGCAGAAGCCGTAACCCTGAGCTGTAGGAGATGCAGAACACAGTAGCTCTGCGTTTGATGGGCTTGCAGAGATGACCCGGGCTGGTGAGGGGCCGGGACCCGCACTGCTCTGCCAGAGTCTTCTCAGTCCTTGTTCTCTTGAGCGAACGCACATTCACAGTGTGGACGCTGGTGCGTAAATAAAAACAGGGCTGGGATGTATCTCAGAGGGAGAATGCCCCTGAGTTCAATCTCCAGTACTGGAAAGACAAAGAAAAAAAGGAAGGAAGGAAGGAAGGAAGGACGGACAGACGGTAGGTTGGTTCAAACTGGAATTTTGGGGCACTGGGTTTGGTTTACTATTTTCTTTTCTTTCTTTTTCTTTTTTTTTTTTTTTTCAGTGCTAGGCATCAAAAGAGAATTTTAACATTAATGCATAATACTAAAGTAAAGGAGAAAAATGTTGGTAAAGCACAGTATTTAGAAATGTGTGTCTATTAAGCTGGGCGTGGTGGCGCACGCTTGTAGTCCCACCCAGCATTCGGGAGGCTGAGACAGGAGGATCATCGTTCGCAGACAGCCTCAGCCACTTAGTGAGGACCTTTGCAACTCAGTGAGACCCTGTTTCATAATAAAGAATAAAAAAAATAGGGCTGAAGGTGTCACTCAGAGATAGAATGCCTCTGGGTTCCACCCTCAGTACCGCATTAAAAAAAAGAAGAAGAAGAAAAGAAGTGTGTGTCTATTATATGTAGAAAGAAAAACTGTAAATATACAAAATCATAACCCATTTGTGGATTGTGATCATATAATTTCTGAATTTTTTCTTTTGTATTAATTAATTAGTTGATTAATTTGCAGTACTAGGGATTGAAACCAGGGACATTCTGCTCTGAGATACATCCCCAGCCTTTTTTTTTTTTTTTTTTTAATTTTTTTATCTTGAAACAGGGTCTCACTGAGTTGCAGAGGGCCTCACTAAGTAATGGAGGCTGGCCACGAACCTGTGATCTTCCTGTCTAAGCCTCCCAAGTACTGGGATTACAAGCGTGTGCCACCACACCTGGCTTTTGTATTAATTAAAAAAGATGTTTTTTCTGCAGTGCTGGGGATCAAACATAGGGCTTCACACATGCTAGGCAAATGCTATACTATTGAACTAAATCACCAGCCTCTAAGTTTTAAAAATTTGACAGTGGTCTTTATTATAATCTAGAAATATTATTTTTAAATTATTAGTTTTTTTTCTTGTGGCAGAATCTCAAAAGAAATTGATTTTAAAAGACACTCATCAGCTGAGTGTGGTGGCACACACCTGTAATCCCAGGAAGCTGAGCCAGGAGGTTTGCAGATTCAGGCCAGCCTCAGCAATTTAACAAGACCTGTTGCAAAATTAAAAATTAGAAGGACTGGAGGTACAGCTCAGAGGTAGAATGCCCCTGGGTTCAGTCCCCAATACAAAAAAAAAAAAGTCATTCTCTAATTTTTTAGTATTTGTATACTAGGTTTTGAAATTAAGGAGTATAGAATTACCTAATTTTTGATATGCACTGTCAGTTTAACTGTACAGTTTAGGGAAGGATTTCTATTTTGGGTCAGAACATATTTGCTCTACTCTTATTTGAGGGCTTATTTCCTATCAGTTCCTTCACTTTGGAAGTAAAACACCAATTAACCCAATATTATTTTTTTTTCCTATCAGATTCAAGGGGCAGAAACGGAATTCAGCTCACTGGTGAAACTGAGCCACCCAAATATAGTTCGCTACTTTGCAATGAATTCCAAGGAGCGAGACGACTCGCTCACCGTGGACCTCCTCGTGGAGCACACCAGCGGGGTGTCCCTGGCTGCGCAGCTCAGCCACTCGGGCCCCGTCCCCGTGCCCCAGCTCCGCAAGTACGCGGCGCAGCTCCTGGCGGGCCTCGAGTATCTGCACAGCAATTCCGTGGTGCACAAGGTCCTGAGCGCATCCAGTGTCTTGGTGGACGCAGAGGGCACCGTCAAGATCACAGACTACAGCATTTCTAAGCGCCTGGCAGACATTTGCAAGGAGGATGTGTTTGAGCAAACCCGAGTCCGCTTCAGTGACAGTGCCCTGCCTTACAAAACGGGGAAGAAAGGCGACGTGTGGCGCCTGGGGCTGCTGCTGCTATCCCTCAGCCAGGGCCAGGAGTGCGAGGAGTACCCCGTGGCCATCCCCGCTGACCTGCCGGCTGACTTCCGGGATTTCCTGAAGAAGTGAGTATGGCGACATTCCCCAACCGCTGTGCGGGTGCCAGACACCTGTGCAAGGCGACGCCGAAAGGAGAGGACGGGCTCACCCTTGCTGTTTCCGCGTTCTGCCCATTACTCCCTTCACTTCCGCCTTCTCCGGAACTCACTAGGGCTTGAGCATCCGTTTTCACACTGTTTGGGAGACCGCTTGGAATATGCTAGGAAGTGCTCATACTTCTTTTACAGTCTGTGCCAGTCAGGAGTGCGGCCCTGGAAAAGGTATTTTTTCTTTCCTTTCTCCAATTTCTTTCTTTCTTTCTTTCTTTCTTTCTTTCTTTCTTTCTTTCTTCTTTCTTTCTTTCTTTCTTTTTCTTTTTCTGTTCTAAGGCTGGAACCCAGGGACATTCTACCTCCAAGCTCTACCCCTCAGCCCTATTTCTTATTCTTTATTTTGAAACAGGATCTCACTAAGCCGCACAGGCCTCACCAAGTAGCTGAGGCTGGCCTTGAACCACGATCCTCCATCTCAGCCTACCAAGTACTGGGATTACAAGCCTGCGCCACCGCACCTGGCTTCCTGATTGTTTTTCCTCATCCCATCCACTGTCTGCATTTTTTTTCTTTTGCCCTTTCACAGTTCTTCCCCGAGTCCTAGATTTTCCAATTGTCGGCTTGCCTGGCCCATGGCGTTATTTCCTGTCACTCACTCTTACCCATTACAAAAGCGAAACCACCACCCTTGCACAGTCATGTGAGACAAAAAAGTTTCTTACAGAAGCCTGTAAGATTGTATTATCTCCTGACATCATAGCCCAGGTTCTGTATTTAAGTAGGTGCTGTGATAGTCACACATGACCAAATTGTGTGATGACCATTTCCCAGCTGTATCCATGGCATGATGCAACACAGGCCTGGAATTTTTTTTTCCAGTACTGGGGATGAAACCCAGGGGCATTCTACCTTCAAGCTACACACCCCCAGCCCTATTTTTTTTTTTCATTATTTTGAAACAGTGTCTCACTAAGTTGCAGAGAGCATCACTAAGTAGCTGAGGCTGGCCATGAACCCAGATCCTCCTGTCTCAGCCTCCCAAATGTAAATAAATTCTGGTAGGTTCATGTCTGTCAGGATAGAAGTAAAAAAAGATCATTAAGTACTTGGCTTAGAAATTTCTAAGACCAATGGTTGAATTTTAGAAGCAAGTTAGAAAATAATAAGTATAGGATGATAATGTTTAAAAATATCAGTATATTAGCCATGCATGTTGGCTTACTCCTGTAATCCCTACTCAGTAGGCCCAGAATTTCAAGTTCTAGGCCACCCTTCACATCTTAGCAAGATCCTGTCTCAAAGTAAAATAAAAAGGACTAAGGATGTAGTTCAGTGGTAGAGCACCCCTGAGTTCAATCCCCTGTACCAATAAGAAATAAGTAAATATATCAGTATCAAAAAAACCAGTATTGCCGGACATGGGGGCACACGCTTGTAATCCCAGCATTCAGGAGGCTGAGACCAGAGGATCGCAATTCGCAGACAGCCTCAGCTACTTAGTGAGGCCCTCACAACTTAATGAGGCCCTGTTTCAAAATAAAGAATAAAAATTAGGGCAGGGAGTATATAGCTCAGAGGTCAAATGCCCCTGGGTTCCATTCCCAGACCCACACACACACACACAAAATATTTTGGATGGTTGTGTGTTTATATACGTAAATACATGAAAAAGGGTCTGGAAGAATGCACACACACTAAGAGGCAGGAGGAACTCGAGAAAGGGAAGCTTTGATCAAAGTATTTTATCAGCAGTGCTTTAATATTTGCAAGGGAAGGTATTTATGTTTTACTGATATCATTTAATTTTAGACGTAGGAGAAAATATGGAATCCTATCCAAATGGCTTTACTTGCATCTCTTCTTGTTCTTTCAAGGTATCTCTAGACCACTAATGCTTTGTTTTTTAGTGATATGACATTTAAAAAATATTCATCTTTTATGATAGCTGTCACTTTTTTTTTTATGGTACTGGGGATTGAACCCAGAGGCATTCTACCTTCAAGCTACACCCACAGCCCAATTTCATTTCTTACTGAGAAACAGGGTCTTGCTAGGTTGCTGAGAGGCTCACTACTTGCAAAGTCTGTCCTCGAACCTGCGAGCCTCCTGTCTCTGTTTCCCAAGTACTGGGATTGCAGGCGTGCGCCACAGGCCCCGCCCATTGGCACCACTTTATATGCTTAGATTTTAAGAAGTCTGCTGCTTGCAGTTAGGTGGCACCAAGTGGAGCCACTGTGGTCATTGTTCTGCAAGCCAAAGGCTTCTCTTAGTGAAGACAGTGGGTCTTAGGCCTTAGCTTGCATTGAAATTAGCTGGAGGTACATGTCCAGCACAGGCTACAACCAGACCCCCGAGCTGCAGACTGCCTGGGTCTGCACTGAAGCAGGGTTTGTATTTGTAACCAGCTCCTAGGTTGATAACTAAAGTTGCTCAGCAGCAGCCCCGGCTTTGAGAACCCTTGGGTTAAAGGAATGCTCTGATTTTACTCATTTGAAACACAACAAAAATAGTCTGTTAAAACATTGTTAAATCAGTAGGTTTAAGGAATAAAGATTAAAAGAAAGTATTGGTAAGCTGGACACAGTGGCACACACCTGTAATCCCAGCAACTGAAGAGGCTGAGGCAGGAAGATTGCAAGTTCCAGGCTAGCCTTGTCTCATAATAAATTAAAAGGGCGGGGGATATAGCTCTGTGGTAGAGCACTTGCCTAGCATTTGCTAGGCATTGGATTCAATCCCCAGCTCTGCAAAAAGAAAAAGGAAGGGAGGGAGAGAGGGGAAAAGGGAGGAAGGAAGGAAATGTGGGACATGAAAAGGTATTCCTAATTGTCCTGATTGTTACCAGCCCACTTCCTACTACAAACAGAATTCAGCTAGATGGAACCCAGGTGCATTCTACTACTTCCGAGCAACACCCCCAGCCCTATTTTCCCTATTTTTTTATTCTTTATTTTGAAACAGGGTCTCACTGAGTTGCAAAGGGCCTCACTAAGTAGCTGAGGCTGTTCGCGAACACTGATCCTCCTGTCTCAGCCTCCCGAATGCTGGGATTACAAGTGTGCACCACCACAACCGGCTCAAATTCAACTAAAATTTATCATATTGGGTCCCAACTCTGATGCAGCTATCTGATTTGCTTTGTTTTTGTTTTTGTTTTTTTGAAAGTGGCTAGTCCCTAGAAAGGCTTAATTAAACATAAGACTTGTTAATGGGAGGGAAAATTTTTAGCCCACTTTTAGTATCTGAAACTTTAAAAAAATTGTTCCATGCTTCTAAAGAAACTGTACTTTTTTCCTATGGCTTTGAGAATTGAACCCAGGGTCATTCTATCTCTGAACCACACCCCAGCCCTCTTTTTTTCTTTTATTCTGGAACAGAATCTCACTCTGATGTGGAGGGCCTCACTAAGGGTAGCTACAAACCTGTGATCCTCCTGTCTCAGCTTCCCGAGTACTAGGATTACAATCGAGTGCCACCACACCCTGCCTTTGTTTTTTCTTTCTAATCTCCATTTGCATCTAGCCTGGTGCTCAGCATGTAAACCCTGCAGGAATGGTTATTCATTTAAATTCGCTTAAATGTGCATTTTGGTTCATCATGAGCGGCATGAGTTCTAAGGAGTCCATAGCTAAGTGCTGGATCGTCGGTTGGCATTGGCATTTATTCTGCACGTTGCTGAGATTCCCTCCCCCTTCTCTCTCACTGAGGTGTGTTTGCTTGGACGACAAGGAAAGATGGAGCCCTCAGCAGCTGCTGAAACACAGCTTTATAAACCCTCAGCCAAAAGTGCCTTTAGTGGAACAAAGTCCTGAAGGTGAGTCTGTTGGCATTCCTTTTTTTTTTTTTTTTTTTTTTTTTTGTGGTACTGAGGATGGAACCCAGGGGCTTTTCTACCTCCGGGCTATACTCCAGGAACTATTTTATACTTTATTTGGAAACAGGGTCTCACCAAGTTGCTGAGAGCCTCACCAAGTAGCTGAGGCTGGCTTCGAACCTGTGGGAGCCTCCTGTCTCAGCCTCCCAAGCGCGGGGATGACAAGCGTGCGCCACCACGCCCAGCTCTTTTAACATTCCTTTTTTATTCCGTTTGACATCATCATTATTATTATGAAGATATTCATAAAACAAAAGCGGGAGGGACTGTGTGGAACATTTATGTGTCTTGTTCTGAGCTACCTACATCTGTTCATTTCTGAACAATCCCTGTGTGCATGGACTGCTCAGCCACCCTGATTTTCCCAGTCCCTCCTGCTGGAGTATCCACAGGTGGAACCTCTAGTCCTGCCACCTTTCTTGTCACGCCACCCTTATGGCCATGTGACTACATTTTCCTACTGATCCTTACATAGCAGATTAAAGAACCTCAGTGGAGACTGGGGTAGACCAGGAGAAGTGGGTTTGGATTCTGTCTGACTCTCTAGTTCAGTCACTCTTCGCCCCAGTTTTCCCTACCTGTAAAATGGGCTCACTATATATATTTACCTACCTTTAAGAAGTAGGGAAAAGTATTAAGGTGTCCCTCAGGGAAGAGGTAGTTTCTCAATCCTCTGGTTAGAGCCCCTCTTTGGATTTCATAGCTCTTAATGTATGTGCTGCTGGGAGTCGACCCCAGGGGCACTACATGTCCGAGCTACATCCCCACCCTTTCTTGTGTGTGTGTGTGGTACTGGGGTTCCTGGAAGCCCTTCTACCTCCGGGCTACACTCCCAGACCTATTTTTATATTTTTATTTGGAAACAGGGTCTCCTAAGCCAGCGCGCGGGGCTGGCTTCGAACCTGCGCGATCCTCCTGTCTTCGCCTCCCAAGCGCGGGGATGACAAGCGTGCGCACCACGCCCGGCTCCCCGCCCCTTTTTTATTTCCTCTTTTGCAGCAGGGTCTTACTAGGTTGCTGAGTTTCTCTATGTTGCTGAGTCTGGCTCCACACTGCCATTACTGGGATTACTTGGGAGGCTGGAACGGTTCCAGGCATGCACCGCCACGCCCAGCTCTTCCTCTATTTCTAACACCTTGGTTTCTTGGCAGATTCTGGAGGACAAGATTATGTTGAGACTGTTATCCCGAGCAACCAACTACCCAGCGCTGCATTCTTCACCGAGACACAGAGGCAGTTTTCCCGATACTTCACTGAGTTTGAAGAATTACAGCTTCTCGGCAAAGGAGCCTTTGGAGCAGTCATCAAGGTGGCCCAGTTGTCCCAGCCCCTTTTAGACCTCCTCCTCTGTTCCATTTCCACACTTACAGCCTCCACTCCTATTTTAAGGGTGGGGAGGGAAGCAGATAGGCCTGTTTGATGCTCTCTTGGCCCACCTGGGGGTAGAGGTGCCCTGGGCGTATTGGGAACGCGTTGTTCCTCTGTCCTTGCGCAGTGAGAGCACTAATACGAAACCACTGACTCACAGAACTGCAAGTGGAGTCCAGACCTCCGCCTAAAGGACATTTTTGTGGGCTTCGGTTCAGGAAGAAAATTGTTCTCTTTTCCCCCATTTGCTGTTAGAGTTGTTATGAGAGAAAAGGACTCCAGGGTTAGAACAGAGATGGAATTCCTGCTGGGAGATGGCCCTGCCCTAGGGGTCCTGACGGCTTTTCATTTGCCAGCTCTTACTGAGGTGGAGAATTAGTGATGTGTTATTAGGGTGTGTTGAAAGGTCTTCCCTATCTGCCCCTTGTAGAAAGAAGTGTCAGCTATTTTTGTATCATGTACTTTTTCTAAACTTTGGGAGACCAGAATAATATTATAACATATAGTACATATAAGGCGTGTGTCAGCTTTCACATATGAAGGTGCCCCACTGTCGGGAGCTTGGATGTGTTAAGATTCTGAGAGTATGAAGCAGAAGCATTACTCTTACTGTAGGAGGCCTCTTACACTGAAGAAGAAGAAGAAAAAAAAAAAAGACTGAAATTAGTTTTTCCTAAGGCTAAAATTAAAAAGAAACTTGGGAGGCTGAGACAGGAGAATCACACGGGTTCGAAGCCAGCCTCAGCTACTTGGTAAGGCTCTCAGCAACTTAGTGAGACCCTGTTTCCAAATAAAATATATTTTAAAAAAAGGTCTGGGAGTATAGCCTGGGGGTAGAAAGCCTCTGGGTTCCACCCCTAGTACCACCATAAAAAGAAAACCAAAAACTTAAGTAAGACAGGTATCCTGATCAGAACGAGCATAGTTTTTAGAGGACTTTAGTTCATGGCGTCATTTCGGTCAGGTCCTTTAGCTTTAGCTTCTATTTTAGATTCTTAAATATAAAACAGCCGGGCATGGTGGTGCACGCTTGTAATCCCAGCATTTGGGAGGCTGAGACTGGAGGATTGTGGTTCGCGGACAGCCTCAGCTACTTAGTGAAGCCCTCTGCAACTCAGTGAGACCTGGTTTCAAAATAAAGAATAAAAAAAGTAGGGCAGGGGGTGTAGCTCGGAAGTCGAATCCCCCTGGGTTCCATCCCCAGGATGCCCCCCCCAATATATATATATATATAAAACATTACCAAACTTCATTCCTTGCAAGTACTTAAAAATGATTAGCAAGCTCATAACAAGAGTATCTGTGTACTTAGAGCCCACATTTCTCCTGCAGTTTCTCCCCATGAGAACTCACAGTCTATTTCCACCTCGGGCGTTTCCAGTCTGCTCAGAGAGGTGCGTTTCATCAGCAGTTGGACCCTTTGTTGCTTCCATGCCTTTCTTTCTCGCTTTCTCTTTTCTTTCTTTCCTTCCTTCCTTCCTTTCTTTGTCCTGGAGGTTGAACCCAGTGGCATGCTACCTCCAAGCTGTCCCCAGTCCTTTTCAGTCTGTACTGTGAAACAGGCCTTGCTGCGTAGCGGAGGCTGCCTTCAACCTGCCACCCTCTCCTCTCCGCCTCCCAGGCCTGGATCACAGGCTGCGTAGCGGAGGCTGCCTTCAACCTGCCACCCTCTCCTCTCCGCCTCCCAGGCCTGGGATCACAGGCATGCCCCACAGTATCTGGCTATCTTCTCATTTTAACAAATGAATTCCTAGAAATTTCCAGGCAGCCCTGCTCCTAGTCAGTAACGTAGAGCATACGTGCTGTGTTCTAAGGCACGAGAGGTGCAGCAGGCAGTGCCGAGACCGCCCACGGTGGTCCTCGGTCGCGGCAGGTAGGGACGCGGGCTGTCGCTTCTTGAGCACATTCCATGTTTCAGGTTGTGTGGCCAACAGACCTCGTCTTTCCATCTCAAGACATTGCTATGAGGAGAGGTGGCCCCACGTCCCAGGTGAGGGACTGAGGCTCAGAGTTGTTCCTTCTACCTAAGGCTGCACACATTTACTCAGGTTAAGGCAGCTCGCAGACCACATCTGCTTTACTTGAAACTCGTGTTCTTTTTTTTTTTTTTTAATTTTTTTTATTTTGGTGGTACTGGGGGTGGTTCCCAGAGCTTTCTACCTTCAGGCTATACTCCCAGACCTATTTTATATTTTTCTATTTGGAAACAGGGTCTCAGTAAGTTGCTGAGAGCCTCACTAAGTAGCTGAGGCTGGCTTCGAACCTGCGCGATCCTCCTGTCTCAGCCTCCCAAACGCGGGGATTACAAGCGTGCGCCACCACGCCCGGCGAAACTCAGTGTTTCCATGGTAAAAGGTTATCTGAAACTGAATTTTATAGGACCCCTTTCTTACTCAGAGTAGTATTTATTTGTTTATTTTGCGGTACTGAGGATGGAACCTAGGGGCATTGCACCTCTGAGCCACACTCCCGGTCCTATTTTTTAGTTAATTTGCTTATTTGTTTGTTTGTTTATTTTTTTATTTATTGGTGGTACTGGGGTTCCTGGAAACCCTTCTACCTCTGGGCTACACTCCCAGATATATATATATATTTGGAAAGAGGGTCTCTTAAGCCAGCGCGGCTGGCTTCGAACCTGCGCGATCCTCCAGTCTCAGCCTCCCAAATGCTGGGATGACAAGCGTGCGCCACCACGCCCAGCTAGGAGTGGTTTTTAATACTCTAATCAAAGCCGGGGCCAGAGGATGATGCTGTCTTTTGTCAGTCGTAATCCACCCATCTCTCCTTCCCATATCTAGTTGTGGCCTTTCTAGAGTGTATCATTCACCTCTGTTGATCTGCGTGGTTGAGGGTAGAACATTCCAGTGAAAGAAACCTTTCAACAGTTAATTCAGTCACACCGATCACACAGTGAAGCTGCCAGGGGTAAGGATGCCTCCAGGAGGATCTGGGGGCTTGCCTCGGAAACATTTTCATATAGGCTTATTATTTTATTGTGCTCATAATAATATCCTTCTGGTTTCAGGAATGTCATATCATCAGTCATAATCTTAAGTGTGCAACAAAACCAATAGACAGTAATTGTGTTAATAGTAATAGCCGTTATCCACTAAGCACCTTTTTTTTTACAAGACCTTGATACAGTGCTTTACCCGTGTTATGTTATTTAATCCTCACCGCACCATTTGGGCAAGTAATGGAAATGGTATAAATGCCATTGTATAAGTAAGACAACTGAGTCTTAAGGAAATGAAGTAATAAATTCAGTGATTAAACCCAAATTAACACAGCTTTATAAGTTGAAGAATTATTGACTTCAGGTCGATTAAAATTCCTGGAGTTTAGTGTGTGTTCAGTGTAAAAAAAAAATATATATATAGAAATGGAAAACATCAAAGTTTACACTGAATTTAGAAAATAATTTTTATTTTAAACCCAAAATTTACTTAGAAATTTAGCTGGATGGACACTGGAAGAGCAGGGACGTCATCGTCAATCAACTGAACGATCACGATGTAGGTTGTTTCCCCGGGCTCTTCTCGCACCTCGGGCTGGGGTGAACTGTTTCCTAGGTCTGTGGCCGTCGGCCAGCCCTCGGCTCTCACAACCCCAGCTCCTCCGGGGGGACCGGGCCAGGTGCGGGTCCTGCGCGGTCCTGACGGCCCCCCACCCCGCGCTCGGCAGGTGCAGAACAAGCTGGACGGCTGCTGCTACGCGGTGAAGCGCATCGCCATCAACCCGGCCAGCCGGCACTTCCGCAGGATCAAGGGCGAGGTCACGCTGCTGTCGCGCCTGCACCATGAGAACATCGTGCGCTACTACAACGCCTGGATCGAGCGGCACGAGCGCCCCGCCGGGCCCGGCTCGCCGCCCCCCGCCCCGGGGCCCCCGGCCCGGGACCCCAGCGACAGCGTGGAGGCCGCCGCGCCGCCGCCCATCAGCAGCTCGGTGGAGTGGAGCACGTCGGCCGAGCGCTCGGCCAGCGCGCGCTTCCCCGCGGCCGGGCCCGGCTCCAGCAGCGACGAGGACGAGGACGAGGACGAGGACGAGCACGAGGGCGTCTTCGCACAGTCCTTCCTGTAAGGATGCGCGGGCTGGCCCGGTCTGGAGGGGAGCCGGCGCGGTGGTACACGCTGGCCCCCCGCGCTTGGGAGGCCGAGACAGGAGCATCGCGCGGGTTCGAAGACCCTGTTTCCAAATACAATATAAAATAGGTCTGGGAGTGTGGCCCGGAGGTAGCTGGCCCCTGGGTTCCACCCCCAGTACCACCCCCCAAAAAATCCGGAGGTGTGACCCTGTTAAAAAGAAAGGAAGGCATGAAAGCCGCGTTTAGAAAGGAACCAAGTGCAATCCAATGCAATTCTTGCCCCACTGTCCTCAGAAGACTTCCAAAATCCAAGCCCTAGAGAAAGAAAACAAATTACTTCCTTTATTCAGCTTAACACATCTTAGAGAATTTCTTATAGGTATTCCTCTAGATAGGCTTCCAACCCCATGGAACATTTAAGAACTAATTTGGGAGCAGGGCAAGGTGGCCTGTGCAGGCCTAGCATCCCAGCTACTTGGGAGGCTGAGACAGAAGGACGCAAGTTCCAGGACACCTTGGGCAATTTAGGGGACCTTGTGTCAAAAATAAAATAAAAGGCTGGGGTGTAACTTAGTAGTAGAGCGCTTGCCTAGCATGCACAAGCCTTGGGTTCAAGCCCCAGTACCACACACAAAAAGTACTAATTTGGGGTCTTGATGTCATACCAACTCCAGTTCCAAAAAACATACCAAACTAATGATTATGACCCCCCCAAAAAATATTTTGACTCTAAAATTGATCTCAGAAGCTACTTTCATGATTTTATTTTTTATATACAGTTGACTACAATTTATCATAACTCTTAGCTATAAAAACTTTTTAGAAAATGTAATCTGGCTAATTTCTAAAAGTTCTGTTCACAGTAATAGCAAAATACAAACCAGCAGGTTGTTGTGTACAGATTTACTCTGTGGGTTCATAGTATAATGTCTCTAGTATCTTTTGCTTTCTAATAATTAACAAGAGTGAAGATTTGGTTTCCTTACTGTTTCTCTATTTCTTTTTAAGACCTGCTTCAGATTCCGAAAGTGATATTATCTTTGACAATGAAGATGAGAACAGTAAAAGTCAGAATCAGGTAAATATAATTATACCATTTTATTCATCATAAAGTGGGTGTTAGAAAACTAACATCTGGCAGGGCGTGGTGACACACGCTTGTAATCCCAGTACTTGGGAGGCTGAGGCAGGAGAATCGCACACGTTCGAAGCCAGCCTCAGATACTTAATGAGGCTCTCAGCAACTCAGTGAGACTATTTCCAAATGAAAATATAAAATAGGTCTGGGAGTATAGCTCGGAGTTAGAAGGCCCTGGGTTCCATCCCCAGTGCCACACACACACACAAAAGGAAAAATAAAACTACATCTGATATTATAAATCTCAGATATGATATACAAATACCAATTTAAAACATGATCATTCATTTTATTTATTTATTTATTTTACTTTTTTATTTATTTATTTTTTTGGTGGTACTGGGGTTCCTGGAAGCCCTTCTACCTCCGGGCTACACTCCCAGACCTATTTTTACATTTTTATTTGGAAACAGGGTCTCCTAAGCCAGCATGCGCGGCTGGCTTCGAACCTGCGCGATCCTCCTGTCTCTGCCTCCCAAGCGCGGGGATTACAAGCGTGCGCCACCATGCCCGGCATTAATTTATTTATTTTTTGGTGGTACTGGGGTGGAACCCAGAGACTTTCTACCTCCGGCTATACTCCCAGACCCACTATACTCCCAGACCCATTTTATATTTTATTTGGAAACAGGGTCTCACTAAGTTTCTGAGAGCCTCACTAAGTAGCTGAGGCTGGCTTCGAACCTGCGCGATCCTCCTGTCTCAGCCTCCCAAGCGCGGGGATTACAAGCGTGCGCCACCACGCCTGGCTTGATCATTCATTTTAAAATATATACTATTTGCACAGCGTGGTGGCGCACGCTTGTAATCCCAGCATTTGGGAGGCTGAGACCGGAGGATCGTGGTTCCTGGCCAGCCTCAGCTACTTAGTGAGGCCCTTTCAACTCAGAGACACTCTGTTTCAAAATAAAGAATAAAACCCGGGCGTGGTGGCATACACTTGTAATCCCAGCATTTGGGAGGCTGAGACTGGAGGATCACAGTTCACGGACAGACTCAGCTACTTAGTGAGGCCCTCTCCAACTCAGTGAGACCCTGTTTCAAAATAAAGAATAAAAAACACAGGACAGGGGGTGTAGTTCGGAGGTCGAATGCCCCTGGGTTTCATCCCCCAGACCTGAAAAAAAAAAAAAAGAAAGAAAAGAAAAAGAATAAAAAATAGGGCTGGGGTGTAGCTCAGAGGTTGAATGCCCTCCTGGGTTCCATCCCCAATACCAAAAACAAAAAAAATAAAAAAAGTTTCCTAGAGGATTTGGAGAGTAGCCAGTATGGTCTCAAACCATAACTGAATACAAATTAATTGAGTAACCAAACAGTCTCTTCATGAAGTTACCTTGATATCTCTCATATCAACTAATCTTTATTTTCATGTGCTATCCTTTAGAACAGTGTTTTAATCTGTGTTATTATCCCATAAGGAGATATGAAATCAATTTAGGTTAAAACCAGACTTTCGTTACTTCTAATGCTGTACAGAGTACCAAAGTGTACCCTATTTCTAGTAAAAGGAAACTTTGTTTCTGGAACTCATTCCTCATGAGCGTGTGTACTGAGCATGGTGTAAAATACACTTCTTCGTGTGGTTCATGGCTTAAAAAGTGAGAAAAACACTGCTCCGGCCTCCGACCCTGCTCCGCTCTGCAGCTCCCGTGCCTGGGCAGCGGGCCTCCCTGCTGGTGCCTGGAGCTCGGGCCGGCCTTCCAGCTGCTCGGCATGGCGGCTTGTTGCTGTAGAGACTCCTTCTACAACTATGTGGAAAGTGACGACTTGATCCCAGGGATAAAAACAAAGCTGGCAGTTGTAAGGGCGCGGTCAGAGCACATCAAGGGAAGTGCACATGTGAGCTCTGTTAGTGAGCAGCTGATTCTAAAGAGCTGTGAGTGCACGACCCAGTGCTTTCTATAACTACTAGATAACTACTTTCTATAATTACTAATAAGTTCCTTATTGACTAAAACCACCTGAAGATCTTTTGGGCTTAAATTTATTAGCTATACATTTAACCAAGATAATAGCATAAACCATCTAAACTACTGCTAAAGCGAAAGTTAGTTATACATTTAATTATTACGGGGGCGCCAAAATATGATCCTGGTTTTTCTTGGGTAAGGGCAGCATTCCATGGACATTCTAATGGATGAGTAAGAGCCTCTGAGAGATTAATAAACTTCTACAGATGATCCCCAGGGTAAGTAAATGATCCAAGAACAGAACCTAAATGTTTTCAGAGCAGAGATTTTGGGGTGTTTCTTCTTTGATAAGGGAGAAATACTGAAAAATTCTTCATAAAAACTATTAATCATATGGTCAGATGCTAATTGATACCTTTTCCATACTTCAGGATAAAAGTATTTAAAAACATCTTTCAGATGAAAAAATAAAGTTTTTTAAAGATACCATATATTAGGAAGAAAATTAGCTGTAGGGGACAGCCTCCAGCAGCAGGTTGTCTCTGGAAGTGGTCTAGAGGGTCACTTGCTCAAAGGAGCAGCTGAGTGCTTGCTTGTTCTCTGAGGGCATAACTCAGAGAGTAGTCTGCCCTTTGGAAGTGTGGTCACATTTAAATTGCTGTAGCCCTGGGCCTTGTGGTGCACACTTGTAATCCCAGTACTTGAGACGCTGAGACAGGAGGATTGTAGGTTCATGGCCAGCATCAGCTACTTGGTGGGGCCTTCTACGACTTACTAAGACCCTGTTTCAAAATAAAGAATAAAAAATAGAGCTGGAGGTGTAGCTCAGAGGTAGGATGCCCCTGGGTTCCAACCCTAGTTCTGCAAGTAAATGAACATTGCGTTAGCTAATTCTCACCAAAGAACTTCATTCCAGTAACACTGAAGCCTTAAATTATTAGCCCATATGCATGCTGCCCCTCTTAGCCATCGGAGGCCATTGTTGGTAAGAAAGAATTCACTTCACAAGGAATTGTTCTGTGGGTTGCACTACTTTAATACCTCCCAGTGTCCTCTTGGCCCCGTTGTTCTGTGTAGCAACCGCCTGGAAGCTACACGGGCGATTCTCATCACAGACTTGCCTTAAAATTGTTGTGAACTTCTAAAGGACAGAGGTTGTGCTCTGCTCATCGACAGGCAGCGGGATGGCCCTTGAGGTGAGGGTGGGCACGGATGCTTGGTGTCGATGGTGGTGATTTGTTTGATTTCAGCCCCCAGTCTGAGTTCTCGTGTGTTCTTCTCGAGTTAGGGTGAAGACTGCAATGAAAAGGACAGTTGCCACGGAAGTGAGGCATCAGTGACGACCGAGGCCGTGCACTACCTGTACATCCAGGTGAGGCCCCGCGCAGCAGCTCCCAGTGGTCGCTGGCAGGCATGTTTCAGGACGCACCAACAAGACAGCAAACAGAAGAGGGTGTGTTACCATTGCCGAAGAGCAATTGGCCCAGGGCAGTGACAGCATGGAGGCCCTTCCTCGTAGCTTATCAAAGGGTGCCATCACAGCCCGGGTCCACACTCGGGCTGTGTGCATGCACATCCTGGATCCACTTGGCACAGCTCTGAGTTCAGACAAGGTTCTTCAGCCTCTGTGCCTTGGTTTTCCCATCTACAAATTAAATGATAGTAGCTAGCCGGGCGTGGTGGCGCACACTTGTCATCCCAGCATTCGGGAGGCTGAGACAGGAGGATCACAGTTTGTGGACAGCCTCAGCTACTTAGTGAGGCCCTCTTCAACTTAGTGAGATCCTGTTTCAAAATAAAGAATAAAAAATAGGACAGGGGGGTGTAGCTCGGAGGTCGAATATCCCTGGGTTCCATGGTTCCATTCCCAGACCCGCAAAAAAAAAAAAAAAAAAAAAAAAAAAAAAAGATATCTTATAGGGTTATAAAAGCAAAGGAGCCAGGCGCAAGGGGCACACCCATGTAATCCAGCTACTCAGGAGGTGGAGCAGAGACTCACAAGTTGAGGCCTTTCTGGAAGCCATTCTGAGCTACTTAGTGAGACCCTGTCTCAAAGTAAATTTTAAAAAACACGGGTGCAAAGGCCTAAGTCAGTGGAAGAGCGCTTGCCCAGCATGCAGGAAGCCCTGAGTTCAGTGCCCAGCGGGGGAAAGACTAAATGAGATGGCCTGGATGAAGTGTTTAGAACTATCTCTGAGTTCCATAAGTTCTATACTGGACATGCCCAAAAACTCCCTGGATCTAACCAGCTGAATCTAGGCAAAGTGAGTGCCATATCCAGGAACCTCTGGGAGACAAAAGCCATAGACAGACCAGTTCCTACGAGGCATTACTAAGAAGCAGCCTGCTTACCTGCCAGAGCAGGAGCACCCGCCATGGCAGCGGGCCGTGCCAGCGAGACAGATTGGGTAGTTTTCCTGGGACTGAGTGGTTTCAGGTACGCCCTAACAAATAACTTTAACATACCAGTTACAGGTAGTAAACCGTTTATCCCCCAAACTGCTGTTTATTGAGTACCTACCATCTGCCATTTCTCTCTAAAAAACCAAGGGGAAACATGGATGTGAAGGAGGTACATTGGGGCGCAGTGGCTGTGGAGTGGGAATCAGAAAAGGCATTGAGCCGGGCGTGGTGGCGCACACTTTTAATCCACGTGCTTGGGAGGCTGAGACGGGAGGATCGCACAGGTTCGAAGCCAGCCTCAGCTACTGAGTGAGGCTCTCAGCAACTCAGTGAGACCCTGTTTCCAAATAAGGTATAAAATGGGTCTGGGAGTATAGCCTGGAGGTAGAAAGCCTCTGGGTTCCACCCCCAGTACCACAAATAAATAAATAAAAATAAAAAGACAAAATTTTATTGCAATCTCAATTTTCCTATTATTTTGTACAAAGACTAAACAAGTAAGTCTTTGTGTGAGTGTGTGTTTGTGGAGGGAACAAATACCGGGGACTGAACCCAGGGGCATTCTACCTCCAAGCCACACCCCTGCCCTTGTTTTATTTTTGAAACAAGGTCTCACTAGGTTGCTGAGAGTCTCACTACTTGCTGAGGCTGTCCTCAAATCTGCGGTCCTCCTTTCTTAGCCTCCTGAGTGCTGGGATTACAATCATGCACCACCAAGCCCAGCTAAGTCTTTTTTAAAAATAACCAATTATATAAAAATAAAAATGAAGGGCTAGGGATGCAGCTCAGTAGTAGATCCCTTGCCTAGCGTGTGTGAGGCCCTGGGCATGATCCCCGGTACTGCAAAAAAGTTTTAAATGATGGTGTTGGGGTGCTAAGATTATGCATATTGGTTCCAACGTACTTTAATACTGGTGATTAATAACTCAGAAGACCTGGGTTTTTTTCTTTTCTTTTTTTTTTTTTTGTACGGGGGTCAAACCCGTGAGAATTCTACCTGTAAGCTATACCCCATCCTTTTTATTTCTTATGTTTTTCTTGAAACAAGGTCTCGCTAAATTGCTGAGGCTGGCCTCAAACTTGTGATTACAAACTAAGATTACAGGCACATGCCACCATACCCAACTCAAGACTCTCCACAAATAAAAAAATAAAGTAAGGCTGAGGTTGTATCTCAGATGTAGAATGTCCACAGGTTCGATTTCTAGTATCACAAATACAAGTTAAATGCTCTTTGTTGTTGTTGTTGTTGTTGTTGTAAAAACAAGTCTTTCCTATAAACTGTCTAAAGTCCATATGAGAAGTGTTCAGTGGATGACTGCGTCGATCGCAGCCCCCTGACCTAGACTAACCAGCCCCCGCCCGCCCGCCCGCCCGCAGATGGAGTACTGTGAGAGGAGCACGCTGCGCGACACCATCGACCAGGGCCTGCACCGCGACCCCGGCCGGCTCTGGAGGCTCTTCCGAGAGGTCCTGGAGGGATTGGCTTACATCCACGAGAAAGTAAGCTTACAACACTCCAAAACTCATGCCTACCTACATGCATGCTTACTAAAAATCAAATGTGAAAATGTAGATGGGCGTGGTGGCGCA
Source organism: Muscardinus avellanarius (assembly GCF_963383645.1). Taxonomy (NCBI): domain Eukaryota; kingdom Metazoa; phylum Chordata; class Mammalia; order Rodentia; family Gliridae; genus Muscardinus; species Muscardinus avellanarius. Next base: position 4,184,975 of record NC_137798.1, read on the forward strand.
CGCTTGTGATCCCGGCATTCGGGAGGCTGAGACAGGAGGATCGCGGTTCGCAGCCAGCCTCAGCTACGTAGTGAGGCCCTCTGCATCTCAGACCCTGTCTCAAAATAAAGAATAAAAACTAGGGCTGGGGGTGGAGCTCGGAGGTAGAATGCCCCTGGGCTCCATCCCCAGATCTGCAAAAAAAAAAAAAAAACATAGAAAACTTTAGTATATTGAAATAATCTATTTTTATAGATAGAACAGAGTTCAAAAGACAAAGAAACAGTACCAAGAATTAGGACAGAGACCAGCAAGCTGCACGGCACAGGTCAAACCAACGCACGCTTATTTCTGTATGGCCTATGAGTCAAAGCTTTTAGATATTTTTCAGTGGTTATAAAAGACCAAAGGAAGAATATTCATGACATGAAAATTACATGAAGTTCTAATTTTATTGTCTGCGATATGATTTTCTTAGACCAAAGCCATGCTCATGTTATGGATTGCCTGTACCTGTTTTACCGTAACAGCAACCTTGAGTAGTCGCAGCAAACGGTATAACCTGAAAGCCTAAATATTTACTAACTGGCCCTTTTTAGAAGAAGTTTGCCAACCCCTGGAAATATTTAACTTGTGTGGAATGTTGAAGATGATTCCTTGATTGGTTCAGAATAGCGAGACTGTGATTAATACGGATAAAGATTTAATTCTAGCCAGGTGTGGTTGCACATGCCTGTAATCCCAGCACTTGAGAGACTGAGACAGGAGGATGGCAGGTTCCAGGCCGGTCTCAGTGACTTGGTGACCCTGCTTCAAAATAAAAAATAGCTGAAGCTACAAAAAAGAAATTCTAACTGAATGAATGCTTCCCTTCCTAGGAGCGCGGGGAAACTAGAAGCCATCAATTGAGGAGAGGAATGAGCGTCCGGATAGCATAGCCTGCTACATCTACAAAACGCTGTTTTAAAGCTAGAGATTGCCATTATGATGTGAATGCTAGTGGACCTAGCTTCAGGACGGGCATTGCTTCCATTTTTAGATTAGGATGGTCTAATGCATTAACCAGTAGAAATACACTAGTTTTTTCCTTTGCCTCCATTTTCTCAAACCTCAAAATGTTTATACTGTACTGTATTTATACTGAGCAGCCAGGGCTGTAGTTTTCAAATGATTTGTGGGAAGCAGGATTTGTCAGGATGGAAAGGAAGATGAGTTCTGATGGGAGCCATTAGAACTCTATTACCGTAGCATTCCAGAACCCTGTCCTGTGTGCTCGCTTCCTCTGCCGACCATTTGCTGACACTGCTGCACCCAGACACCGGCGGCAGGAGCAACCCTCCGCTGGAGAGGGACTCGTATTTGGAGGGAGCCAGAATTTACCCCCGTGCAGTGGAAGGAGGGTCATGCAGTGTTCTTGTTGCATTTAATTATTTTCTGTATTATTTTATGAACCATCAGGAAGAAGACAAAGCAGGGTTCATGCAACATTCAATCCTTGAGCACCTGCTGCGTGTGCCAGGGATGCAAAGCCAGTTCTTTGGAATTGCCATCAACGGAAGGCTCCTGAGGGACTGGCACTTGTAGACGTTGACACAGTAGATTGCGTGGAGAAAAGCAAGAGTGTGCTAGGCCCGGGGAGGAGTGCAAAGAAAGGGACAGAAACAGGAGGAAAGGTGCTTTGATGAGCCCAGTAGGGGGGTCCTTGGACATCACCTGATCAAGACCACTGCCAGGTGGAACGGGGAATCCTAGAGAGTCACCAGGCCACTGGGAGACGTTCTAGGGACCAGATCCCAGCCCAGGGTGGTTTGCGGGAGAAGACTTCATCCCGTTTCCCCACCACGCTGGCCTTTCCTTTCAGGAGACAGGCGTAAGTATAAACTGTGAGTAGGAAGAGCCATTGGTTTCTTCACTCTCTTCCGACAGGGCATGATTCACCGGGATTTGAAGCCCGTCAACATTTTTTTGGATTCTGATGACCATGTGAAAATAGGTGATTTTGGTTTGGCAACCGATCACCTAGCCTTTGCTGTGAGTATTTTAAAAATGAGACTCCACCTGCGCACTCCCCGAGTGATTGTTTAGGCTTTGAAACCGTGAGCAGGAGTTAGTGAGTGCCTTCCACTTGAGGGACACGAAATTGCTGGCTTGTGAATAATACTTAGGTCAAAGGGATATAATATTTAATGAAATAATTGATGTTAGTCTCCCATACCACCACTCTGCAAGATGTTTGATGCTTGCTTACGGGGCTTTTATTACTTTTATGGAGATGAGGCTCACAAACATAAAACACTGAGATCCAGCTCTATATAGCATGTAACCCGAAGTGTTCTTCACAGCATCATTCAGTAGTTTTTAACATACAAGCTAATGAATGTGAAGTGAAATATGATACAGGAGCAAAGAGAAAATGTACAGCTGTGAGCATCGAGGAAAGCATTATTATAGTTATTCTAATTTCCATGCAGTATTTTTCAGTGTGTCTTCATTTAGAAATGGCCAGGCCTCGCTGTGGAGTACTCTTAACGTTTTAATTTGCCATTTGGCTTCCTTCTGTTTTTAGGCTGATGGGAAGCAAGATGATCAGGCAGGAGATCACGTGATAAAATCAGACCCTTCGGGTAAGTCTGTTCTTCATCTGTGTATTTAAAAGGGACCACAGCCAGGCGTGGTGGTGCACGCTTGTAATCCCAGTACTTGGGAGGCTGAGACAGGAGGATCGCGGTTCAAGGACAGCCTCAGCTGCTTAGTGAGGCCCCTTGCAACTCAAGTGAGACCGTTTCAAAATAAAGAATAAAAAATAGGGCTGAGGGTGTAGTTCGGAGGTAGAATGCCCCTGGGTTCCATCCCTGGTACTGCAAAAGAAGGAAGGAAGGACGGACGGACCACAGCCAGGTGTGGTGGCACACGCTTGTAATCGCTGTACTTGGAAGGCTGAGACAGGATAATTGCAGGTTCAAAGCCAGCCTCTGCAACTTAGTTAGGCTCTCAGAAACCTAGTGAGACTCTGTTTCCAAATAAGAAATAAAATCAGGTTGATGGTGTGACTTGGAGATAGAACCCCTCTGAGTTCAATCTCAGTTCCAAAAAAATAAAATAAGAGAAGACCATAAAATTTCTTAACTTGAGACTTGCTTTTCACTTGTACAGATTTTATTCTAAGAAAATTTTTAATTATTCACTCAACAAAATTATAAAGGTACTTTTTTGTTTTGTTTTGTTTTTGAGGTACTGGTGATGGAACCCAGGGGTATTCTACCTGTGAACTACATCCCCAGCCCTATTTTTTATTCTTTATTTTGAAACAGGGTCTCACTGAGTTGCAGAGGGCCTCACTAAGTAGCCGAGGCTGGCCGCGACCCACAATCCTCCCGTCTTTTCTTTTCACCGTGTTAAATACTCGTTAGAACCCTGAGGGCTTCAGTTAGTAGTATAATTAGCTCCCATGTGCAGACAGCCCCACTTTGGCCAGCCCAAGTGATCATGTGAGGGTACCCAGGACCTCATCTGTCTGGGGTCTTTCTGGCATCACTCCGCTTCGCAACAGCAGGGACAGCTTTGTGTGGGACAGGGTGTGTGGCCTGCAGGACCTGCAGTTAACAGTTTGACACAGTGCACACTGCTTCTTCCTGTGAGTGTTGTAGTTAACAGATCAAGCCTCACTCGTAGGAGACTTTTTTTTTTTTTACTTTACCTCAACCCTAAGTCCCATTACTGGAGAGCTTTCCCTCTGGTTTTCTCCACACAGGCCATCTGACTGGGATGGTTGGCACTGCACTATATGTGAGTCCAGAGGTCCAAGGAAGTACCAAGTCTGCGTACAACCAGGTACAGAGATTTTGGGGAAAGGAAAGTTTCAAAAGCGAAGCAGTGGCAAGAACATTAAGATTACAGCATTCAGGGCTTAGTTGCTAGCTGAAATAGTCAGGAACATTCACCAGTTCATACTCCAGCCAGGACACAGGGCCCGAGGACAGGACGGAGGCTGGCACTGTTGCTGCCAGGAGCTTTCCGTCCATCTATCCGTCCATCCATCCATCCGTCCATCCATCCACCCATCCATCCATCCATCCATCCACCCATCCATCCATCCATCCATCCACCCATCCATCCATCCATCCATCCGTCCATCCATCCACCCATCCATCCATCCACCCATCCACCCATCCACCCATCCATCCACCCATCCATCCATCCATCCACCCATCTATCCATCCATCCACTCATCCATCCATCCATCCATCCGAAGAATGCAGGAACTGGCCCCTGTCCTGGGCAAGGTTCCAGGGAAGGTAGCAGAGCCCCAGCCCTCAGGGAGCTTATGCAGTGGTGGCTGAAGCAGACAATACACATGTAAAGAGTAAGAAAAACAACAATAAACTGCAATAAGTGTAACAAAGGAAGTAGAGTCAAGTGACGAGTAGCATCTTGTAACCAGGGCCATCTTCTCCCGGTACACTGGCCGGGGACGGCCTCCTGGAAGGGTCACTTAGGATACAGGAGGAGGAGCCACAAGCCGCACACAGTTGGGGGGTTGGAGGGGAAGGGAAGCCACAGCCATGAAGAGGAGAGCCTGAGTGAGGGGCAGCTGGCTCAGGTCAGGACATTGGAAGGTCCTGGGGCTCCAGCACAGTGGGGTGCAGCTGAGGGAGGCGGCTCTGGGGCTCAGATGGTGAAGAGCCAGGGTGGCCACGTGAGGAGTGTGGGGTTGATTGCAAGAGCAGAGAGCGCCCGGTGCTGGGCCTGCGGCTTTGCAGAAGGGCTTGCGGGCTGCTGGGACCTGGCACGGGCAGGCCGTAGAATGTGTGGGGAGAAAGGTGCTGAGAGGGGAAGCAGAATTTTCTTGAAGACTGGGTGTCAAGGAAGAGCAGGCTAGGGTTTCTGCCTGAGTAGCTGAGTGAAAGGCGGTTGACTAAGGTGAGGGGACAGGGAGAGACAGGAAAGGGAGAAGAGTGCTGGAAGAGTCCATTTGAGGCATGTTAGTTTGAAAAGCCTGATGAGGAATCCAACCTGGACATCCGGTAGGTTGTCAGAGAGCCGAGACTGGAGTTCAGAGGGAGAGCAGAGGGAGAGGTATAAATCAGGGCTGTCAGCACAGATGGGACCTAAAGCCAGGAGACTGGATGAGCTCGCCCAGGGCAAGAGTAGAGAGCTGGATTTGAAAACGAGACCCGGCAGGCAGTGTGCATGAAAGCAGATCTCAGGCTTGCAGCGGAACCTCAAGCCTGGGTTTTGTTCTGACAGGGAGCACAGGGCAGTGACACAGAGTTGAACTAGATCTCTAGGTTCCCAGAGAGAGGGAGGGGAGCCAGGGTGCAGCCACCGTGGGCCTTCAAGTCGCCTGTCTGAAGTCAGTGGACAGTTATCATGAGGTCCTGAGAAGTGCTGTGCCTTCTGCCCTGGCGCCTCTACCTTCTGGTCCATCCAGAGGAGACAAAGCGATTGCTGAAAGGAGCCCACCACAGCCTTGTTGATATGGTGAGAAATAAGAGTCTGAAAATGAAAGCCGGTTAGTTATGAAGCTGTGTAATTGAATATCACATGTCAGAAAATATTTCTACTCTATTAAGTGAATAAAAGAAACAGTATTATGATTTTAGTTTGTAATATAGGGGTGTGTGTGTGTGTGCATGTGTGTGTGTTTTGTGGTCCTGGGGTGTAACCCAGGGGCTTTTCTACCTCTGGGCTATGCTTATTTGGAAACAGGGTCTCGCTAAGTTGCCGATAGCCTCACCAAGTAGCTGAGGCTGGCTTCGAACCTGTGCGATCCTCCTGTCTCAGCCTCCCAAACGCGGGGATTACAAGCGTGTGCTACCATGCCCAGCTGTGTGTGTTTTTAAAAAGAAGGTGGTATTAAGGGAGATTGCTATTTTCCCCTGGGTGCCTCTCCGTGTGCTTCGCATAACTCTACAGCCAGCACATGCAGGCGGTGCCACCGTGGGTGTTCATTTTGAAGGCTGGAGGTCTGGGGCTAGGTGGAGAGGCGCTCCTGCCGCCGTGAGTCCACACGTGGAGTGTTCCCGGGTGTGGCCCTGCCCCTCCTGCCCCGGCCCAGGCGCACCATTTACACAGGCTCGCTCCGCCTCACTTCTCTTGGGCTACTTTTCTCTTTTTACTGTTGCCATTTGTTTTGTCTTTCTTCATTCATTCTTTAATAATTATCTTGATTATTTATATCATTTTGGTTGCTTTGGGTTTGTGATATTTCCTTCTTTGGCCTTTTTTGGGTTTTCCCAGATTATTGAGATATGATTGACCCCAAAAAAACGGTTTTTTTTTTTTGTTTTTTGGGGTGCTTTTTTCAATACTGAGGATGGAACCCAGAGGCATTCTACCTCTGAGCTACACCCCCAGTCCTATTTTTTATACTTTATTTTGGAACAGAGCCTCACTAAGTAGCTGAGGCTGTCCAAGAACCGCAATCCCCCTGTCTCAGCCTCCCAAGTACTGGGATTATAAGCGTGCGCCACCACGCCCAGCTGAACCCGTATGTATTTAAGATGTTTGGTGTGATGCTTTGACACTGACATACGTTGTGGGCTCACTGCCTCATCCACCCTCACCTAGCTGCCATTTTGTATATGTGGTGAGAACACTTGAGACCCACTCTCTCAGCAAATTTCAAAAATACAATACATTATTGTCATAGCCGGTTCAAGAACAAGACTGTAGCAGCAAGACATCAAGTAATAAGACACTCAGCAACTTAGCAAGACTCTGTTTCCAAATAAAAAATAACATCAGGCTTTGGGCGTAGCTTGAAGGTAGAATGCCTCTGGGTTCGGTCCCCAGTACCACAAAAGATAAACAAACCATTGCTATACATTAGATCTCCAAACTTTATTCATCCTATAACTAAAAGCCTGGACTCTTTGACCAGCCAACACGCCCCTTCCCCCTGATCAGCAGCCCCTAGTAATCCAACATTCAGTTTGCTACACGAGTTAGACTTTATGTAGATTCGGCCTGGGTGAGATCTTGCAGTATCACCCTCCGTGTCTGGCTCATTTCACTTGGCAGTCTGTTTCCCAAGTTGGTCCATGTCATCACAAATGGCAGGGCCCCCTTACTCTGTAAGGCTAAACGGTATTTCATCATGTAAGTTTATATGTATATGCTTGTGTGTATAAACTTTCTCTTTCCATCCTAACAAATGTGAGATGATGCCTCATTGTGGATTTAATTTGTGTTTCCCTGGTGATCAGTCACATTGGGCGTCTTTTCATATACATGTTGGCTACATGTTGGCCATTTCAGCATCTTCTTTGGGGCATTTTCTATTCAGAAGTCTTTTGATTGGGTTTGTTTTGTTTTTCCTTCATTTTTCTGGCTTCTTTCTTTTTTTCTATGAATTGTATGAGTTTCTTACATATCTTGCATGTGAGTATCTTATTTGGCATATGGTGTGTACATATTTTCTCCTGTAGGTTCGCATTTAATTTTTTTCTCTTTGATTCCACTTCCCCATTTTGCCAGGATTATTTACACGATCCTTCTGTGGTATCTTTCCTCTGTCCTCACTGGTATGGTTTAGCAGTCAGTAGCTGATTCTTCTCTTTTCTTTTCCTTCTGGCTCTGCTGGGGATTGAACCCAGGACCTTAGGCATGCTAGGCAAGTGCTCTACCACTGAGCTATAGTCTCAGCCCAAAGCAGATTCTTACAGCAAGTCTTAGTTGTCTTTGCTCATTAGTCATTATTTTCAGTCTTCAGCCACAAATTGTGTGTACATACAGCTAAACTGGTTACAATTAATTTTCAAAGAAAATGTTAAGCCAAATCATGCCAAATAGTTTATCATTTACTAAACAGTCTTTATAACTCTAATTTTTTAAAATAATTCATCAGATTTTTCTAGTGTGCCATGTTTTACACTTAGGCAGACATTACTTCAGCTAACAGTACAGATCCTGTAATTCCCTGACAAATTATATTTTCATATCAAAGCTCTCTAACTGCAATTTTTCTCCCCCCTCAGAAAGTAGATCTCTTCAGCCTGGGAATTATCTTCTTTGAGATGTCCTATCACCCCATGGTGACTGCCTCAGAAAGGATCTTTGTTCTCACCCAGCTCAGAGATGTATGTATCAGACGTTTTGGTGCATTCAATTTCATTAACCTGTCTTAACACAGATCAGAATCGGGGGGCAGTATGTTTTTCTGATATTTGTAATATAGAAGAGGTAGTCTGCTGTCATTTTAATGACTGCTGTGTTGAGACATGTCAAGCTAACCAGTTCTCCCTTTGTAGTGAAATATTTTCTAAACAAGGAAAATCACCCCATTTAAAGGCTAAAAGAGGAGACAGGAGGATCACAGCTAGCAGACAGCCTCAGCTACTTAGTGAAGCCCTTTCAACTCAATGAGACCCTGTTTGCAAATAAAGAATAAAAAATAGGGCTAGGGTGTAGCTCGGAGGTAGAATCCCCTGGGTTCCATTCCTAGTACCCCTAAATAAATAAATAAATAAATAAATAAATAAATATCCCTAGTGCCCCACACACACACACACACATACACACACAAATGCTAAAGAAGAGTTTGGGTAGCCAAAACTTCCAGTATTTAGGAGGGATATTTGTCTTCTGTATTTCTGGTAGGTGGAAATCCCCCTCTGCTTATATGCCTCTAGTGAGGAGGAACTTCCCCAGCTTTTTTTAGAAATCGCTAAATTATAGTTATCCTTTAAACACTGGGGATGAAACCCAGGGACTTTCTAGCTCTAAACTACACACCCCCAGCCCTATTTTTTTTTTTTTTAATTTTTATTTGGAAACAGGGTCTCTTAAGCCAGCACAGCTTAAGAACCTGCGCGATCTTCCTGTCTCCACCTCCCAAGCTCAGGAATTACAAGCGTGCGCCACCACGCCTGCCCCAGCCCTATTTTTTATTCTTTATTTTGAAATAGAGTCTCACTAGCCGGGCGTGGTGGCTCACGCTTGTAATCCCCGCACTTGGGAGGCTGAGACAGGAGGATCACACAGGTTGGAAGCCAGCCTCAGCTACTTAGTGAGGCTCTCAGCAACTTAGTGAGACCCTGTTTCTAAATAAAATGTAAAATAGGTCTGGGAGTATAGCCCGGAGGTAGAAAGCCTCTGTGTTCCACCCCCAGTACCACCAAAAAAAAAAAGAAAAAGAAAAAAGAAAAGAAAGAGTCTCACTGAATTGCAGAGGGCCTCACTAAGTAGTAGCTGAGGCTGCCTTTGAGCCTGAGTGATCCTCCTGTCTCAGCTTCTAAAATGCCGAGATTACAAGCATGTGCCACCACGCCTGGCTTAAAGTTCATATTTAAATAATGTGTCTAGCAGGGCGTGGTGGCGCACACTTGTAATCTCGGTACTTAGGAGGCTGAGGCAGGAGGATCACAGGTTCCGGGACAACCTCAGCAACCTAGTGAGACTTTCAAAACAAAAAAAATAGGGTTGGGGGTGTGGCTCAGGGGTGGGAATGCTGCTGGGTTCAATTCTCAGTACCATAAAAAACCAATCAGCCAATCAATCAATCAATCAATCAGTAAAGCGTATGTACTTAGGAAAGTGAGCATTAGGCTTCAGGAGTGTAAATCCTGCCAGGCATGGTGGCGTACACTTATATTCCCAGTACTTGGGAGGCTGAGACAGGAAGATTGCAAGTTCAGAGCCAACCGTAGCTACTTAGTGAGGCACTTGCTTAGTAAGATCCTGTCTCAAAATAAAGAATAAAAAATAGGGCTGTGGTGTAGCTTGGAGGTGGAATACCTCTGAGTTCAATCCCCAGGAACACACACACACACACACACACACACACACAAATAATCAGTCTTTCCATATTAGTGAATTTTAATTTTTGAATTTTAATTTCTGCATTTGTTTTTCTTACTTGTGAATGAATGCTTTCACTGTGGCAGTCTGCCAAGCGCTTGCTGATTTGAATCTAATATTCTTTTAGCCCACCTCTCCAATATTTCCCGAAGACTTCGATGACGGGGAGCACTCGAAGCAGGTACTATTCTGTTGTTTTACTTGCTGTGTCTTCAGACTCGGGTTTTTAATTACTGTTTTTCTTATTTTTCAATTAGTAATCGTCTGCCACTCAGTCTGTTGTTTCCTGGGAACAACTGGGGGAAAGTATCAAAAGATAAAGCACTTACAATGTTATTAGACTTGAAAAACACCATTAAAAATGTCAACGGCTGGCCGAGAAAAGTAGCAAACTACAGGGCTCTTCTGTGTCGTTCATTGTGCTTTTGAAGTGCTGTCGGACCCTCATCTTAGCTGTTGAGGTGGGGGAAAGAATAGTTTTATAGCTCATTGTTTTAGACAAAACTTGGGGAAAATATAAGAAAAAATATCATTTAAAATTATGGTTTTGTCCTGTTTTGTGGTAAAGTAGCTCAGACTGTGAGGGGAAGGTTGTATTTTCTAAAGGATCTGATATGACAGTATTTCAAAGCAAGATCATGTCTCCCATCTACCAGAATATCCGAGTGTGTGGGCGTGTGTTGTGCAGGTCGAAAACTAGTATTGGCATCAGCTGATATCAGAGAATAATTAGAGAATTTGTGTACTGTACTTTTGCTTTGCCTTAGCGCCAGAGGGTGATTAAAACTCTCTTCAGATGGAAACTTATTCCTTAAACTGACTTTGATTGACAGTTATGGCCAAGATGAAAATTCTTTAAATGATTAACATTAAGAGCAGAAACAGAAATAGAACATTGCAGTAATTTGTTATTTCTCCTTGTTGGTTATATGTCTGGATAAACATGCCACTTGCTCCTCTGGACTTTAATTTTTCCCACACATGTATGGATTCTATGCCCTTTATTTTTATCAGCACTAACATTCCATAATTTGGTAATGTCTAGAATGACACTTATTTATAGATATAGGGACCCGCTCTGCCACATTTGTTTAATTGGTGAAGAGACATTAGAAAACATTTTTATTTTTCTACTTCTTTTTTTTTTTTTTTGTGGTACTAGGAGTAGAACACGGGGACTTTCTACCTCCGGGCTATACTCCCAGACCTATTTTATATTTTATTTGGAAACAGGGTCTCAGTAAGTTACCGAGAGCCTCACTAAGTAGCTGAGGCTGGCTTCGAACCTGCGTGATCCTCCTTTCTCAGGCTCCCAAGAGCGGGGATTACAAGCGTGCACCACCACGCCCAGGCTCTTTTGTTATTTTTTATAGTTATTTGAGCGAGTCATTTCCTTAGTTTCTGGTGCTTAGCTGAGTGTTCATTTCGCAGTCTTTCCCTCTGACATGATCGCTCGTGTCCAGTGTTTGCACATGGTGATGACAGCGGTGCCCAGGAACTTTACTAAACTACAAGCTTTTGAGAGCAGCTGGTGAACGCTCCTCAAGTGAGGACTGTTCTCCTTCCACCAGACACGGAAGGTTCCTGGAGCGTTTGAGTTTGCGTTGTGTAAACGTGGGGCCAGAACGGCAGAGCCCCAACCAGAAGCACCTCCCCGGGTACGCTCTGGGCGGCAGCGTGCAAGATGCCGATAGGCCAAGCAGTGCACGTGGCGCCGTAGTTGTGAGTGAGGCATTGTTATTACCACCGTAACAGCTCTGGTGAAGCTTGTGTCGTGTCAGTGTCTCCATGTCAGGGGCACTGCTAAGCACTCTCTGCTGCATCCTGCCGTTGGCTGAGTGCGTGGGTTTCGTTGTAGAAATCGGTCATCTCCTGGCTGTTGAACCACGACCCGGCAAAACGGCCCACAGCCACAGAACTGCTCAAGAGCGAGCTGCTGCCTCCGCCCCAGATGGAGGAATCCGAGCTGCACGAAGTGCTGCACCACACGCTGGCCAACGTGGACGGGAAGGCCTACCGCACCATGATGGCCCAGATCTTCTCCCAGCGCATCTCCCCCGCCATCGACTACACCTACGACAGCGACATACTGAAGGTGAGCCGGGTCACCCTGCCGAGAGCTGGGCCTGGTCCCCAGAGGGTCAGGTCAGGTGCTCATTCCTCCTGGATTCTGTCAGTGCTTCCAAAAACTGTTTTTAGCTGAGTTCTAAGAAGCTCCTAAAAGTACGTTCAGAAAATGTAAACATAGCTGGGCCTGGTGGTGCACGCTTGTAATCCCAGCATTCGGGAGGTTGAGATAGGAGAATCGCAGTTCACGGATAGCTTTTAGCTACATAGTGAGGCCCTTCGCATAGTATGACCCTGTTTCAAAATAAAGAATAAAAAATAGGACAAGGAGTATAGCTTGGAGATCAAGTGCCCCTGGGTTCCATCCCCAGACCCGGAAGAAAAAAAAAATAGGGCTTGGGGTTTAGCTTGAAAGTAGAATGCCCCTGAGTTCCATCCCCGCTACCACAAAATTAATTAATTAATTAATTAATTAATGTCTGGGCGTGGTGGTACATGCTTGTAATCCCAGTACTTGGGAGGCTGAGACAGGAGGATCATAGGTTCTAAGCCAGCTTCAGCAACTTAGCATGGCCTTGTTTTTAAATAAATAAATAAATTAGGCTGGGGTATTACTCAGAAGTAAAATGCCCCTGGGTTTAATCCTCATACCATAAAAAAGATTGTGGTGCAATATAGCAAAATATTAATAATTGATCGAATTAGCTGGGTAAATAACCTATATTGGTTTTAGTCTCTTTATTTCCATATACCTAACATTTTTATATAATTTTAAAAGAGTAGTAGAAGTCATGGTAAAATTTGGAGATGATTACAGTTTTTGCTGGCAGGCAATTTAAGAATATTGACAGGATTTTCAGTGATTTTTTTTTTTTTTTTTAATGGTGATACTGGGGTTCCTGGAAGCCCTTCTACCTCTGGGCTACAATCCCAGACCTACTTTATACTTTTTTTTTATTTGGAAACAGGGTCTCTTAAGCCAGCAAGGCTAGCTTTGAACCAGCTCGATCCTCCTGTCTCTGCCTCCCACGTGTGGGGATTACAAGCGTGAGCCACCACACCCGGCTAAGCCCTATTTTATTTGTCATTTTTGAAACAGGGTCTCACTGAGGCTGGCTGTAAGCCTGTGATCCTCCAGTCTAAGCCTCACAAGTACTGATATTTGGCATTCTACCTCAGAGCTACACCTGCCCAGCCCTATTGTTTATTCTTTATTTGGAAACAGGGTCTCACTGGGTTGCAAAGGCCTTACTAAGTAGCTGAAGCTGTCCGTGAACCGCATCCTCCTGTCTCAGCCTCCCAAATGCTGGGATGACAAGCGTGCGCCACCACCCAGCTTGTTTCTGATTTTTATAGTAAGCTGATACTACTTTATAATAAGCAAATGAAAAGGAAACCCCTTGACAAAATGCTTTGTAGCTTTCAGCAGGCCTGTAATAACTCACCTTAGCATTGGGGAGAGGTCTGCTATCCTCAGGGTTTGATTGCTCCATGGTATCCTGAGGAATCCTGGGAGAGCATGTGTATAGGATTAACTCTGGAAGGCACATATCAGTGCAGTGAAAAGCGCAGGCTTTGAACCTCGGTGGACTTCCCATTGCTGGAGAGGATAATTCTTGCATTCTAAAGTAGGATGTAAACCTGGCTTGGTGACATGTGCCTGTAATCCTAGTACTTAGGAGGCTGAGACAGAAGATCACAGGTTCAAGGCAGCCTCAGCAACACAGGGAGGGTCTCAGCAACCTAGTAAGACTCTGTTTCAAAACAGAAAAAGTGCTAGGAGTGTAGCTCAAAGGTAGAATGTTCTTGGGTTCAATTCCCAGTGTCACACAAAAATAAGATTAAAAAGATAAAAAGCCGGGCATGGTGGCACACGCTTGTAATCCCTGCGCTTGGGAGGCTTGAGACAGGAGGGTCACACAGGTTCGAAGCCATTTTCAGCTGGCTTAAGAGACCCTGTTTCCAAATAAAATATAAAATAGGTCTGGGAGTATAGCCCAGAGGTAGAAGGTCCCTGGGTTCCCTCCCCAGTACCACCAAATATATATATATATATATGAGCCAGGCATGGTGGCGCGCACCTGTAATCCCAATACTTGGGAGGCTGAGACAAGAGGATTACAGATATAAAGTCAGCCTCAGCAACTTAGTGAGACTCTGTTTCCAAATAAAAAACAGGGCTGGGAATATCAAGAGGTGAAAGGCCCCTGGGTTTCACTCCCAGTACCACCAAAAAAAAATTTAAAAATAATAACAACAACAAATAATAATAATAAAGTCTCTTCCCTACCTATGTTCAAAGAATGACTGACATGCAGACAGGTCTTTCCTGATTGTGGTGGGAATAAGCAACACAGTACCAAATGCCAATCACAAGGATCACTGTAATATTTTAGGGGTCTCTTTAATTAGATTTTGATAGTGACATTTTAATTGGTCCTATTTTAGGGCAACTTCTCAGTCCGTACAGCAAAGGTACAGCAACATGTGTGTGAAACAGTCGTCCGCGTGTTTAAGAGACATGGTACGTCCTGTTTTTAAAAACACCTTTCTTCTTATAAGGTTTTTTTTAATCCTTAGTAACTACTATTAGTGGATTTGGGTGCAACCATATATTTAAAATTCAGCTACAAGCAATTGACATCATGTGAAATTTAGGCCTGTTTTGAAACTGATTTGAGTATTCTCACTTTGCCACTAGAATAGAGTTGATTTAGGGAGTCAGAATATGACTAAGGGCCGGGCGTGGTGGGCACGCTTGTGATCCCCGCGCTGGGGAGGCTGAGACAGGAGGATCGCGCAGGTCTGAAGCCAGCCTCAGCTACTTAGTGAGACCCTGTTTCCAAATAAAGTATGAAATAGGTCTGGGAGTGTAGCCCGGAGGTAGAAAGCCCCTGGGTTCCACCCCCAGTACCACACACACAAAACAAATGAATAAATAAAAGAAATATGACTAAATTGGCAAACTTAACCCTAGGTGAGCTCTCTATTTGTAAATTTAGAAAACTGTAGAAAAACTAGGCGTGATTTCAGTGGTTCCGAGCAAGTTGCTTCACCGTCAGATTTGTGTTTGTTTCAGATCGCCTCCTAGAGAGGAGAACCCAACTAGTGTTTGTTTTCTGACTTGCCGTAGGAGCGGTCCAGCTGTGCACCCCACTACTGCTTCCTCGCAACAGGCAGCTGTACGAGCACAACGAGGCCGCCTTGTTCATGGACCACAGCGGGATGCTGGTGACGCTGCCCTTCGACCTGCGGGTGAGGCTGGGCGCTCTGCGCGGAGCAGTCTCTCTCCACTGTCCCTGGACATTGTTTCCCTGGGCTTATATTTTAAATGTCACTTTTAGGAAATATATTCTTAAGGGAGTTATCAAGGCAAGAGCATTGGCATCCAGTAAATGTTTGGCCTCGAATGCCATCCATTTCCTGGCAGCACACGTGTTTATGTCTCTAGGAACCAGACTCCCGAGTTGTGGGTGCTGTGCTCGCTGAGTGGCCACAGCAGTTGACCTGGTCAACTCAGACCAGTGAATGCCGGGTGTTTTCTACTTCCTGGCGAGATCATCAGTAAATCCCAACCTCTAAAGCAATTACATTCTCGTAACAGCAAGTGTTTCTGCGGACGGGGTGTGCTTAGTTTTGGCCATGCTTGCTCTCTTCTGACCCCAGGGCTCCCTTTGACAGCAGAACTCTCTCTGGCCACCCACTCGCATAGTATCGGCCGCTAGCAAGCCTATCAGAGGCACTGCCTGATAGACTGGAAGGAAACAGGCCATGCGTGTGACAGCAAGGGCTTCACCCCTCACATACAGAAGGCACTTACGAATGGCCACGTAAGTGGTAGAGTGGGTGCTTAGCATGAGCAAGACCCTGGGTTCAGCCTTCACATCAAAAAACAAACTAACAAACAAACCCAAAGAGAGACACAGCCAAAGGATATAACATGTAATTTCTTTTTTTTTTTTTTTTTTTTTTTGGTGGTGGTGGTGGTACTGGGGTTCCTGGAAGCCCTTCCATCTCCGGGCTACACTCCCAGACCTATTTTATACTTTTTTTTTTTTAATGTGGAAACAGGGTCTCTTAAGCCAGCGTGGCTGCCTTCGAACCTGCAGGATCCTCCTGTCTCTGCATCCCAAGCGCGGGGATTATAAGCGCGCGCCACCACGCCCGGCTATAACATGTTATTTCTGATTAAGAAAATGCATCTGAAGCCAAGCATGATGGCACACGCTTGTAATCCCTGCATTCCGGAGGCTGAGACAGGAGGATCATGATTCGTGGACAGCCTCAGCTACTACTTAGTGAGGCCTTCTGCAACTCAGTGAGGTCCTGTTTCAAAATAAAGAATAAAAAATAAAAATAGGGCTGGGGGTGTTGCGCAGAGGTAGAATGCCCCTGGGTTCCATCCCCAATACCAGGGGAAAAAAAGAAAATGCATCTGGCTGATATACTTCTGAAACAACCTTCAATCTCACTAATAAGTAAATGCAGAGCTATCTCAGCTTCACCCATCAGACTGGCAAAAATGTTTAGATTAATGTCCAGAGATGGCCAGAGTATAGGAAAGTAGATTCTTTTACTAAGTATTCTGAAAGCTTATAATGAAATTTTAAATAATGTGATGCAACACTATACTTGAACTAGCAATTCCACTTTGAAGAATTTATTAAAAAATAAAAACACTTTAATGTATGAATGTTAAAAGGATTCCCATTACCATATTATTGTGATGATCAAAAGCTGAAACCTGTATACATGTTTATCAGTAGTAAAATAGTTGAATAGTTTGTCATCAATATTATGAAATTACTGAGTTATAAAAAGTTTAGATTTATACTTTTTTTTTTTTTTTTTTGGTGGTACTGGAGGTGGAACCCAGAGGCTTTCTACCTCCGGGCTATACCCCCAGACCTATTTTATATTTTATTTGGAAACAGGGTCTCACAAAGTTGCTGAGAGCCTCACTAAGTAGCTGAGGCTGGCTTCGAACCTGCGCGATCCTCCTGTCTCAGCCTCCCAAGTGCGGGGATTACAAGCGTGCGCCACCACGCTCTGCTAGATTTATACTTTCTATATATCAAATATGTATATATGTATAACATGAAAATGAATATATATTAAAATAGCCACATCTACATTTAATCTGTAAGAATGTCCATGGTGTATTAACTACGTGTGTACATAAGGTGCACGTGCTTTTACACATGTATTAACCCTGCACACCAAAAAGTAAGGTGTCAAAGTAAGTTTATCAAAGGATAAACTAAAATCTTCTGCCTTGCCAGGTGTGGTGGCACACACTCATAATCCCACCAATTAGAAGGCTAAGTCAGGAAGATCACAGGTTCTCAACCAGCCTGAGCAACGTAATGAGACCCTGATTCAAAATAGGATTTTTTTCCCCACAAAACAGTCAGGGAGTATAGTTCAGAGATAGAATACCCCAGGTTTACTCCCCAATAACGCAAAAAGAAGAAAAAACAGTGGCTAAATTTTACAGTATGTGGGTTATATTTATTGTTTTGTTTTGTTTTGTTTTGTTTTGTGGGCCTGGGGATGGAACGCAGGGGCATTTGACCTCTGAGCTACACCCCCTGCCCTATTTTTTTATTCTTTATTTTGAATCAGGGTCTCACTGAGTTGCAGAGGGCCTCACTAAGGAGCTAAGCTGTCCGAGAACCATGATCCTCTGGTCTCAGCCTCTCGAATGCTGGGATGACAAGCGTGCGCCACCACACCCGGCATGAGTTATATTTGTAAAAGTTCTATTTCAATAAAGCTATATTTTCATTATAAGTTATATTTATATAAGTTATACTTAGACAACTCTGAAAGCTAAAATAATGTAGTACTTGGCGCATCTTAACATCCTTGAAATTTTGTTTATTTTTCAGGTTCCTTTTGCTAGATATGTGGCAAGAAATAACATACTGAACTTAAGACGGTAAGAAACAAGTATATCAACAAGTTACATTAATAGTTTGGTAGAAGCCGGGCGTGGTGGTGCACGCTTGTAATCCCTGAGCTTGGTTCGAAGCCAGCCTCAGCTACTGAGTGACTGAGGCTCTCAGCAACTTAGTGAGACCCTGTTTCCAAATAAAATATAAAATAGGTCTGGGAGTATAGCCCGGAGGTAGAAAGCCTCTAAGTTCCACCCCTAGTACCACCAAAAAAAAAAAAAAAAAAAACAAGTTAGATTAATAGTTTGGTAGAAGCCGGGTGTGGTGGCACACGCTTGTAATCCCAGCACTCGGGAGGCTGAGACCGGAGGATCACAGTTCATGGACAGCCTCAGCTACTTAGGCCCTCTGCAACTCAGTGAGACCCAGTTTCAAAATAAAGAATAAAAAATAGGGCAGGGGGTGTAGCTCAGAGGTCAAATGCCCCTGGGTTCCATTCCCAGACCCGCAAATAAATAAATAAATAAATATTTAAAAATTAAACAGTAGTTTGGTAGCTGTGAGAAAGAAACCAAGGAAGAATATTTTATCTTTTGTGATCTTTACTAGGAAGGAGTTCTGGGTTTGAAGTATTGAGCTGGGAAAACAGTCAGAAAGCCGGCCCAGCGCTCTCTGGAGTGACCAGGCTATCAGCCTCCTCGGGGGCCTTTTTCACATCCCTAAGCAGTGTAACTAATGATTTTCACAAATGTTTGCTTTGAAAAACCACCTGGCTATTCTTAATCACAGATGGCCACTTTTAAAATGAAATGCAGGAACAAACGGCCACTGTCTCTGTGTGAAAACTGCCTACACAGGTAACTGAACAAAAGCGCTCGCAGAGGAACAGGCACGCTTGGTGGGGATGCCAAGCTCTGAGCAGCCCGGGCGCGTCCCACCAGGAAAGGTTCTCTGTGCATTCAGATACCGCAGGGGTCAAACCCCGGGCTCTTCAGAAACTGGCACGGTGGCGTTGTCAACGAGGCTCCCTACCGCACGGCTCTTTTCTTCAGATGAAATCAAAGCTCGTTATGGGCTTTTAGTCTAGCTCCAAGTGAGCAATTACTAGCCAGTCCTCTGGTGTGGGTGTCTCCATGTAGAAAGCAATCACTTACGGGAAAATTGGTTTTGTGAGTAATTTCAGATGTCAAAAAATTAAGTCCCATAGTTTAATGGTGCAACACTGGGAACTGGAACTTAGATCATAAGCAAGATTATTCCGAGGCAAACCTGTCTTTAAGCCCCCTTGAGGTCATATCACTGATTAACATTGCTCATCTTCATTTCTTTTATCTGGCTCAACAATCCTTCAGATCTATTTCCAGTGACCTTAACCTTAAAAATACGGATTTCTTTCCAGATACTGCATAGAACGAGTCTTCAGACCTCGCAAGTTAGATCGGTTCCATCCTAAAGAACTTCTGGAATGTGCCTTTGATATCATCACGTCCACCAGCAGCAGCTCTCTGCCCACCGCCGAAACCATCTACACCATCTGCGAGATCATCCAAGAGTTTCCGGCACTCCAGGTGCCACTCTTCCTCTTCAGTATCAGGGATCAAACCCAAGAGCATTCTGCCTCCGAGCCACACCCCCAGCCCTACTTTTCCTTCTTTATTTCGAAACACTCTTGCTAGGTTGTGGAGGGCCTCACTCAGTAGCTGAGGCTGGCTGAGAACCTGCCATCCTCTTGTCTCAGCCTCCCAAGTACCGAGATTACAGGCATGCGTCACCGCACCTGGCTCCTTTCCCCATTAAAAAAAAATTTTTTTTGAGATGAAACCCAGGGGCATTCTACCTCCGAGCTACATCCCCAGCCCTATTTTTTTTTAATTCTTTTTTTTGAAACAGGGTCTCACTGAGTTGCAGAGGGCCTCGCTAAGTAGTTGAGGCTGTCCGCCAACCACGATCCTCTAGTCTCAGCCTCCCAAATGCTGGGATTACAAGCGTGCGCCACTACGCCTGGCTCCCAGCTTCCTTTTTGCCATGCTCACACACCATTTTGCCAGTGGGGACTGCTGCCAGCTCTCCTTATCCACACACATGGCCCGGTGTTCCTGCCACTGTTGGTCCAGAAAGTTCTCGTCCCAGCTGTGCTGTGGGCTCTTGCTCTGGGAAGCCGGGCTCCTGACTTGCTGGTGGCCTGGCCGCCTCTCCTCATCGCTCACTGCTCTTGACACAGGCATCCACAGACTCCTTTGATATTGTTCCCACCAAGCAGGCCACTGCTGCTTCTGGGCAGAGTTCATGCGTTCACTTTGCCCTGCACCCTGTTGCCCCAGCTCCGCCCCAGCCCGGCTTTGAACGCTCAGTCATTGATGCGGGGACAAAAGTAACAATAACTACTCTAGCAGCCTGCGCCTGTAAGTCAGTTACTAATGAGCCAGCTCTCTCTTTTCTCTACAGAATGTGTGAGTTCAGGCTTTTTAACAAAACTAAAGGCCAGCTGGAATATTTTTGATACATATAATAAAAGTGTTCAATTATATTCTTCAACTACAATGTATAAAGAATGTACATGAGAAAATAAAGTGGGAGGCAAGATGCTAGCATTCAGTCCTTCTGTAGTATTGATTTGGTCATGGACCTATATTACTTTTATAATGAAAATAATAATAGTTTTCCTCTGTACCCAAGGAAAAAAATTACAGTATTTACTTGAACCATACGATGCTATTGAAAGCAATACTCTTGCACTGCGGGATCCCAGAAGATAAACTCAGCCAAGTCTATGTTATCCTGTACGATGCTGTGGTAAGCATTTAATTACTTTGACTTGGTGTTGAAAGATGATAATCTTTGATGACTGTTTTCTTACTGATCCAACCATAAAACTAAATTGGGACTTTTTTCTCCTTTCTTTATTGCGCCAAGGTGAGAGAACCAGTTAGCTTTAATTATAGCAGCAGTTAACAAGGCTCAGGCTGAGCTTCTACTGATTACTAAGCCCTGTGCTGCTAGCACCCTGAAGGGTGTTTGTTTAAAGGGTAACTTCTAGTTTAGAAAGATGAACTTATCTTTAGTTGGTAAGATAGAAAAGTTTTTCAGTAACGTACTGGTGATCAAGTACTTTATTATTATTAGTGATCAAATCACTAATTGCCAATATTTACTTTTGAAATGGATAGAACTTGAGAAGATCGTCCTAAGTAGGATCAGCCAGTCTGTGAAAGTCGAGGGTTACATGCCTTCTAGCACGTGGAAGCTAGAGAGAAAAACAGGAAAGAAACAGGACTCATCAAAAGACAGAGACCAGAACAGTGAAGGCTGGGGAAGGGAAGAGGCGGCTTCAGGGCAGAAACAGATCGAATAATGTTCTGCTCACATATGAAGCTACCACCACCGGTCTTGCTGACATGTCCTGGGAAGGAGCTGGGGGCAGGAGGATCCAGAGGCAGACACACCAAGCCAAGTGTGCGTGTGTCAACGCGTCACTCTAAGTCTCGCTGTGGCCCTTGTCGCGCACCTATCTGTATACCAGAATTGTTCCAAGTTGTGCACCTAGCTTCATCCTCACAGTGGTGCTGTTATTATCCCTGCTTTATGGAGGCCAAGAGAGGGAGTGTTGGTGCTGGGAATAAAAGGTCCGTGCCCGCCCTCAGTGCTTCCGACCTGTCTATACTTACCAGGAAAGTCATTTACAGATTGGCAGTGAGTGGCCTCGACCTCTCGTCGGGCCTCAGCACCTCTTTCCAGTGGGGCTGGGGCTATGGCACCTGTCACTCCTCAATTTTTTTTAGCCACATCATAGTATTCCTTCCTTTATACTCTGGATGCACATTCAGAGCCTGGGGAGAAAACACTGAAAAAAAATAAGCTAGTGTTAATTGATGGTGCTGGGAGGAAGGTAAATGCTTATCTTTCTAATTTCTTTTTGCGCTAAATTTTGTTTTCATAATAAATAAGAGGCACCCAGAAGAGTCAGAAACTAAGTACTGAACAGTCTATACTTAAGTCCGTAATGGCTGACTGGTTTTTATATTCACCAAAGGGCTTACCTAGCTTCTCTTACACCTGGCAGGTGCACATCAAGGTCCAGACTTTGCTGTTTGTTTCTTAGTTCCCCACAAGTGCTGCCCTGTTTGGCAGTGACAGGCCCAGTCTCATGGCAGAAGTCGCAGGAACAAGGCAGAAGGGCTGCGCTCGCTCTTGCTCAGAGCCCACAGCCACAGCCAGTGTGGGATGAAATGCTCAGGTCCAGCTTTAATTACGGGAACCGGGATCAAAATGACCCCTCCCAACAGAAACGCCCTGGGTGAGCCTGTCCAGAGCCGTGTCCCCGCCCCGCCCAGCAAACACGGCTCCCCTCTTTTAAAATAATTTTAAAAGAGCATTAGTACAGTTTTGTGCAAATTGGGGAAGGGAGTTCTTTGTTCCCAGAATCTAATGCATCCTTACATTTAGGAATAGTTTGCCCAGAATGAAGGATATTATTGTCAGAATTAGCCTGGAAACCCTATCTTGCTCAAGGGTCAAATTTGGTGACTCACTGTTCCTTTTCTCTTCTGCATTAGACAGAGAAGCTGACAAGGAGAGAAGTGGAAGCTAAATTTTACAATCTATCTTTGTCTTCTAATAGTGTAAGTACCTTCTGATGGAGTTATTACTGCTCTCTCTGTAATTTTATGATGCCAGAAAATGTCCCTGAATTCTTGTCGCCGTGAGGTAGTGGGACTTCCTGCTGCCTCTGAGATGCAGCGCTCCCCTTGAGCTTTCGGCGCCATGGCAACCTCTGGGACTAGGCAGGAGGATCTCATGCTTGATCAGGGAGGTGCCCTCCATGGGCTTCTGATGTGCTGTGGTCGTCCTGCTCTCTCTTGATCACCAGCGCCTTTCTTTCATGCCCTCCGTAACGCCTGTGCTGGACAGAGTCCACCTCCAAGCAGATGAAGTGCACGTCCGTCCTCTTCCAAAATGGGACCAGGAGGTGGCAGAGGACTCTGCAAATCCACCTGGGGCCTCTCACCCCACCCCAGTCTTCTGACTCCTCTGAGTTGAATTACAGCTCCTGCCTTCCTGGAAAATGTCCTGCTCCTAAAATTATATATTAGATTCCATCAGTAGTGAAGAAAATCTTACAGGGTAAACAGATCGAACATATTCCTCAAATTAACCCCAGATCTTTGGCACTGTAACCCACACCTAACCAAGCAGCTGCTTGACTGAAGACAGCAGGCTTTTGTACGTTTTCCTGAATATTTATATAAGAGGAATTTTAAAAAAACTTTCCCCAAAGCTTTCTAGCCCCTGGTCTGACACTCAATTACATGATCCTATGGTGATCAGCAAATTCGCATGTGGGATAGATTAAACATGATCATACTCGGGCCAGGCGCAGCCGTGCGGGCTCTCAGACACCTGCTGTGCGGCAGGCATGGTGCCGGGGCATCTGAGCAGGAGGTGGAGGGTTCCCCAGACTGAAGCCAACTTCTTAATTCGTACTGGCCTTTAAAAAGCCACAGGGGATATGCACAGCATGTAATACTGGCCTCAGCTCTTAAAAACAACTTTCACTGGGACACATAAGCCCACGTACAGGTAAGGGAAGATAAGCCAAACACATAGCACTAGGAGTTCTGAAAACTGGGCCGGGTTACACCTTTAATATTTAATATAGGAGATGATATTAGTGGTACGCAAAGCAGCCCAACAGCTCACGGTTCAAGTATGAAAGCAATATCTACCCGTGCTCTAAACATGGGAGAAGCGCAGCCCTGTGTGCAGAGACAGATAAGAACCTGCTCAAGATGCTCTCCAGTACTCAGCTAGCCTCGGCTACCTAGTGAGGCCCTCTGGACATAGTGAGACCCTGTTTCAAAATAAAGAATTAAAAATAGGGCTGGGGGTGTGGCTTGGAGGCGGAATGCCCCAGGATTCAATCCATATTACCACCAATCCCCCCCCAAAGAAAACCACCAAAAAAAAAAAAAACTCAAAAAACCCCAAAATCCCCCCAAACAAACCAAAAAACCCCCCAAAGAACAAACCCAAAAAACTTGTCAAACATACAACTTCTAGTGCTTAGCATCAACAAATGACCAGTGGGTGCAGATTTAGTAAAAAGAAAAAAGCTGGGCGTGATTTTGCACCGCTGTAATACCAGTACTCGGGAGGCTGAAATAGGAGGATCACAGGCTCGAGGCCAATCTTAGCATTTTACTGAGACTCTCAGCACCTTAGTGAGATCCTGTTTCCAAATAAAAAATAAAAAGGCCTGAGGGTATAACTCAAAGGTAGAATGCCCGTGGGTTCAAAAAAGAAACATAAAGAAGCTGACATTTTAGCTGGATGCAGCTATCATGTACAATTGTGTGTGATTTGTAAGAACTTTTTTTGGTGTGTGTGGTAGTAGAGGTTGAACTCGGGGCATTCTACCTCTGAGCTATACCCCCAGCCCAACTTTTTATTCTTTATTTTGAAACGGTCTCACTAAGTCGCAGAGGGCCTCGCCAAGCAGCTGTGAGCTGGCTGTGATCCTCCTTTCTCAGCCTCCCAAGTACTGGGATAACAAGCATGCACCACCACGCCAGGCTTTTAATTAGTTTTAAAATGGAAAAATAGTATTAATAAAGGCATTGGGTACTTTCATTGTTTTAAAATGGAACTGTAAGGATAATAGAAAAGGGAGTAGAAATATTGCAGAAAGTTCTGAGTGTCTGTTCCAGTCTTACTTTACATCTGAGACATGTGAAGCCAGAACAGATGTTGTAATTCACTGAAGGTCACCTAGTCACTTGATGGGTATAGACCAGAATACGGGGATATTGGCTGCTCTAGTGCTTCTGGTAGTTTCGTTAATGGGGCATTAGTTAATGTTAAAATTTATTGAGAAGATACCCAGGTGTGGTGGCGCACGCTTGTAATCCCAGTACTTGGGAAGCTGAGACAGGAGGATCACAGGTTCACAGCCAGCCTTGGCCACTTAGTGAGGCCCTCTGCAACTTACTGAGACCCAGTTTCAAAATAAAGAATAAAAGTAGTGCTGGGCGTGTAACTCAGAGGTCGAGTGCCCATGGGTTCAATCCTGAATACCTCAAAAAATAAATAAAAATAGCTGTAACTTAGTTTCTTTATAATTGCCAGTTTCCTGAGAGTTTCTCTCCGACTGATGTCCATAGTTTCTTCCTGCTGCTGCTGTGGTCGGCCCATGGCTGCACATCTTTAGCACTGCCTTCTCTTAGGGCAGACGGTGAGATTGAGGACAGCTAGCTGGCAGGGTCCAGCTCTGGAGTCGTGGTCTGAGCTAAGGAAATGAAGGGTCGCCAGGCGGCCTGAAGGAGACCACCTCCCAGGGTTCCAAACACCAACTGTTCAAGCAAAGGGAGGGGGATCTGGCTAATTCTGTGAATATTAGGACAAGTAGCCTGCTTTCCTGTCTCCCCATCTGTGCCTGTAGCAAGGCGAATTCATGAGAGAAAGGTGAAGCGTAACCGTGGTAGCCTGAAGGAAAATGGCAGGGGCTCAGCTAGTGCCAGCTAGGCACCCCTCAGTGTCCGCAAGTAACGTGAGCCGTGTGTGTCGAAAGCCCATGCGCAAGGTGCTTCAGAGGTGTGGGGAAAGTGATCCTTAGGATTGTAGCAAAGGCTTACATTACCCCTTCCTCAAATGCACACTCCGCCGGGCCCCGTGTGTAGGAAGCACCAGAACAAGGGGCCCCGCCCGGGCTGGCAGCTAACCGCACCTCTTTACTTTCCAGCTCTGTCGGCTCTACAAGTTTATTGAGCAGAAGGGGGAATTGCAAGACCTAACGCCGACAATAAATGCATTAATAAAACAGAAAACAGGTGTTGCCCAGTTGGTGAAGTATGGCTTAAAAGATCTAGAGGAGGTCGTTGGACTGTTGAAGAAATTTGGAGTAAAGTTACAGGTTTGGCAACCTTTCGGTACTACAGCGGGGATTTGTAGCATTAATAACAGCTCAGGGGGAAATGGGTTTTATTTCCTTAAGTTTCCTTATTTCTTTAAGTGTTTTGTTTTTCCAGAAAAATTTATCTTCTGTGTTTTGGAGGATTTGATACCTAGTAATAATTTTGGCTTAAGCCAGGATTTCTTTGCAAGCATCACAATTCCTATCATGCAGTGATTGTTTTTTTTTTTTTTCTGGTGCTGGGCCTCATGCATGCTAGGAAGTGCTTTCCCCCTAAACCATATCCCCAGCCCTCTTGCAGCCTTGTTACCGTGTTAACCCCTGAGGATTACAAGCGTGCGCCACCACGCCTGGCTGGTAGAGGTGGTTATTCTTGAAGATCTTATAGACTCTCTTGCGTGGCAGGCTGCAGTTAAACAGATCAAGCCAGATCTTGCCGAATGTTTTGTTTTATACTAAGTGGACTGTTCTGCTGTTGACGGGAAACAGTGTTTTCAGCATGGTACTCCATATTGTAAACCTCGGGCCTGACACCCATGCGTGCCATCTCCCTGCAGGTCTTGATCAACTTGGGCTTGGTGTACAAGGTGCAGCAGCACAACGGAATCACCTTCCAGTTTGTGGCGTTCATCAGGCGGAGGCAGAGGGCCGCGCCTGAAATCCTCGCGGCCGGTGGCAGATACGACCTGCTGGTGAGACCTTGCCCTCTACGCATTCATTAGCTCTGGCTCAGTTTTATTTCTTTCTCAACTTATTTGAAGTTTTTCAAACCTACACAAAAAGTTAAAATAGCAATAAAGTTGAATACATCTGTATAACTGAGAACATAAATATAATGTGAGCCATATTTGTGTGTGTGTGTGTGTGTGTGTGTGTGTGTGTGTGTGTGTGTGTGTTATAGGGTTTGAACCCAGGGACATTTTACCTCTGAGGTACACTCTCGGCCCTATTTTATTTCTTATTTTGAAGCAAGGTCTCACCAAATTTGGAGGATCTCAATTTGAGTTTGAGGCTGGCCACAAACCTGTGATCCTCCTGTCTCAGCCTCCCAAGTATTCCGATTACAGGCATGTGCCACCACACCTGGCTAATCTTTTAATCTTTAAATAATAATAATAAAGGTGTACTGAAAGTTGCAAAGATAGTAGGAAGAAGTCTTAACCTGGTTTCTTCCAGTGGTTACACCTTGTGTGACTGTTGTAAAATTTCAGAAGCAGGAAGCTGGCATTGGGGCATGTGTGGGTATAGGGTTGTGCATGTCCTCACACAGGCAGACTCTTGTAGCCCCCACAAGGAAGTTCCATCATCACAAAGATCTACTGGCACCAGCATTTACCAGTGCAGACAAGGGCAGAAACTCACCTCCCTTCACATCCCTCGACCTGTACCCCTCTGATAGTCTTAAACATCTTCTCAGCATACACTGAGACCCATGTAATGTTAAACAGTGTCAGACACAATTTAGAAAACTAAAGAGGAGGAATGAGTCCAGTGTATTTGCCTCAAGTTCCTGGGTTCTGATGAGAAATCTGTTGTTTGAGTTTGTTTTCCCACATAGGAAAGGTGTTTTCTCTCATGCTTTCAAGGTGTTTTTTTTTTTTATTTTTTATTTTTTTATTTTGTGGTACTGGGAATGGAACCCAGGGGCATTGTATCTCCAAGCTACACTCCCAGCCCTTGTTTTTAGTCTTTTATTTTCGAAAGAGGATCTTCCTGAATTGCGAAGGGCCACGCTAAGTAGCTGAGGCTGCCTGTGAAACACAATCCTCCATTCTCAGCCTCCCGAATGCTGGGATTACAAGAGTGCACCACCATGCCTGGCTCCTATTTTATCCTTTATTTTGAAACGGTCTCACTGAGTTGCAAAGCGCCTCACTAAGTAGCTGAGGCTGGCTGCGAACCGGGATCCTCTCGTCTCAGCCTCCTGATGCCGAGATTACAAGCCTGCGCCACCACGCCCGGCTTCTTTGTTGCTTTTTTAGATCCATAGGTTTATCCTTTTTGTCAGCCCTGGGAAGTTTTCAGGCATCCGCTTCCTTCCTGGCACATTGTGCTTCGTAGCCTCTTTTCTCTTTTCAAACTGAACTGTTTCTGGTGCCTTCCCTCAGTTCCACTGATGCTTTCCTCTCTCGTCCCCCTCCGCGGCTGAGCCCAGTCAGTGAATTTTTTATCTTCTACCCCTTTGCTGAGACCTGTTCCATTTTGTATTTATTTCAAGCCTGTTCATAAAGCGTCTGCGGTGTTTTTTAGAGTGATTGCTTTAAGTCCTTGTCAGATCATTTTGACACTTGTGTGATCTGGCGTTGGTCTGTGTTGACTGGATCAGTTTGGGATCGCTGCCAAGCGATTTCTATTCCCCTGGACATCTAAGTCTCGCGTTACGAGACCGTGGCGCTTACCTAGGTCTTCTGTCTTAGCAGGTCTCTTCTGATGCCACACGGAGTAGACAGGGGTGTCGTCTTGTGCTGTTGGGGGCGTGGGGGTGGGGTAGAGATCCAGGCTGCTCGCTCAGCCTCTCTTGGCACCCCCAGGGTAGATGGGTGCCCTGTTCCCACTTCCCACAAGCCTCCACTGATACTGCGGGGTGGAGGGGTTGGCAGGAGGCCTTGCTCAGCGGGACAGCCGTGAGAATTCCAGCTTCCCCTCCGTTACCTCTGGTACCAGCCCAGCAGCGAGGGATGCTGCATTGCTGCTTGGGGGAGGCTGGAAGTCCTGCATCCTGGGAACCGTGGCCCCCACTGGCACTGCTGGAGGTATTACCCCCGGGCAGGTGGGAAAGGCCTAGCTCTCCGCCTGCTCTTCTCTGAGATCACTTGCCAGAGCCTCATGGAGTGGGCTCCTGATGCCTGGGTGAGGGTGACTGTCGTGCGCCCGCTCAGCCCTGCTCGTGGGCCTGGCCTGGGCTCTTTCCATGATGTTTGGCTGGAGCAGGGAGGCTATTGTGAAGGTTTCCTGCCTTGCTGGGTTGCCTCTTTCTTGGTCTTTTGCCCAGAGAGAACAAGGTTTCTTGGGGCTTTTTGTGCCTTTTCTTCTTGGCATTTCTGGGCTGCCAGTTTCTCCAGCACCCACCTCAGGATGGAGGCGGCAGAGACCAAACCCAGGGTCTCGCCACTTGTGAGTCCTGGCATCCGGAGGTCCACCGCCAGCCACCTTCTCTCCACATGCACTCCCCTGTTTGTCTCTTAACTTCTGGGCTTTCTGCTTAGGAAGAATAGGGAGAAATTTACCTACTCTATCGTGGTCCAGAACCTACATATGTAACTTGAAATTATCTAGTAACATTGAGCAAGTAAAAAGACAGGCGGGTTGTGATGGTGCAGGCTTGTAATCCAGTATTGGGAGGCAGAGACAGGAGGATTGAAGGTTCGCAGCCAGCCTCAGCTACTTTTTATTTTTTTGGTGGTACTGGAGATGGAACCTTTCTACCTCTGGGCTACTCTCCTTGACCTATTTTATATTTTCTTTGGAAACAGGGTCTCTCAAGGCTGGCTCAAACCTGTGTAATCCTCATGTCTCCGCCTCCCAAGCACAGGGATTGTAGCATGCGCCACCACGCCTGGCCTCAGCCTCAGCTACTTTGATTTGAGGTCCTCTGCAACTTAGTGAGACCATGTTTTAAAATAAAGAATAAAAAGTAGGGCTGGAGGTGTAGCTCAGAGGTAGAATGCCCCTGGGTTCTATCCCCAACACACACACACACACCTACCTTGTTGAACCCTTTGATGATAAGCTGCCGACAGAGCTGGCTCTCACTCATTGCTGTCACCGCGCTAACGGTCCCGCCGCTGTTTAACCTGCCTGTCTCTCCACAGATTCCGCAGTTCAGAGGCCCACAGGCTCTGGGGCCAGTTCCCACCGCCATCGGGGTCAGCATAGCAATAGACAAGATATTTGCTGCTGTCCTGAACATGGAAGAACCTGTGAGTCCCTGCTTTGCTTGCCAGCATCTGTTGAGACGTCTTTCGTTCCTAAAAGTATTGTTTACCTTTTGTAGCTGAGTGGAAAAAGCGACCTTGGTTTCTCCTCTTCGCTCATGCAGCCGGGAAGCAGCGCTGCCGGTGTCCTCCGACTCAGTTGTTTTGACCACTTCCCCCACTACCTGAGATAGCAGCAGCCCCCCAGGCTGAGGTCTAGGTCCCAGAACTGCCACCCCACTTCCAGTCCAGCCGCAAACCTCACGTTTCGCCTTCTCACTGAGTTATAAGCCGAGGTCCCCTCCCCTTGGGTCTGATTGATTTGTCAGAGCAGTTCACAACGCACAGGTAAACACTTACTTACGTTTATTGGTTTATTATCAAGGACGTTACACAGGACACAGGCACAAGCTGAGGCTTGTGGGGTCCAGGTCTTCTCTGGACGTGGCCCTCTCCGGAGTCTCGCCAGGCTTGGCTGTTTGGAAACTCCTGAACCCTGTCCTGCTGGGTCTCTGGAGGCTTCAGTGTGTGAGCATTATTGATTACATCCCTGGCCCCTGGGGGTCAGCCTCACCTTCAGATCTTCCCCCCTCCCCAGAGCTTGGGGGAGTGAAGGCCCTCACACTCTCATCCTGCCTGGGTCTTTCCAGGGATCAACAGGGTGTCCATTACTTTATTAACATAGAAAAAACCACCACTTTAAAGATGGTGGGAAATGGGGACAGAGACCGCAAATAGGATTCAGAGGTGTGACAGCGTAGCCTGAGTGCTTGGGAAAAGGTCCTTCAGGTGATGAACAAGCCCAGGAGTCGGTGTCGGCCCTTGAGTCGGTGCCTGGCTCCTGCTCCTGCTCCTGCTCCTGCTCCCGCTCCCGCTCCTGCTCCTGCAGGCGGCCTTGGCGGCTCCACTGTCCTGGTCCTGCTCCTGCTCCTGCAGGCGGCCTTGGCGGCTCCACTGTCCTGGTCCTCTCGGCCCCACGCCTCATCCCCGACGCACCCTGGAAATGTGACGGGTTCTAGTTGTAATCAGCATTTTTTACTTTATTTATTTTTTTGGTACTAGGGATTGAATCAGGGGCATTCTACCTCTGAGCTAGACTCTCAACCTTATTTTTCATTTTAAAACAGGGTCTTAAGCCAGGGTGATGGCGCACACTTGTAATCCCAGCATCTGGGAGGCCGAGACAGGAGGATTGTCTTAGCTACTTAGTAAGGCCCTTTGCAACTCGGTGAGACGCTGTTCCAAAATAAAAATAAAAAATAGGGCCTGGGGTGTAGCTTGGAGGTAGAATGTCCCTGGGTTCCACCCCCAGTACCACAAAAACAACAAACAAAAAAACAGGGTCTTGCTGAGTTTGCAGACTCTAATCAAACCTCTTCTTCAGAAATCTTTCTGTAGTCTACAAATCTAGGAATGATTCTTTTTTACTTATGTTTCAGGTGAGATTAATTTTCCCAAAGGGGGGAATAATTTTCCTAATGGCCCAGAATAGTAGAAATAATTTTATTCTTTTTTTGGGTGTGTGTGTGTGTGTGTGTGTGTGTGTGTGTGTGTGGTACTGGCAATTGGACCCAGGGTCATTCGACCTCTGAGTTACAATGCAGCCCTATTTTTTATTCTTTCTTTTGAAACAGAGTCTGAGTTGTGGAGGACCTCACTTAAGTAGCTGAGGCTGTCCGCAAACCACGATCCTCCCCTCGGGTCTCAGCCTCTCAGGCTTTGGTTTTTTGTTTGTTTTGTTTTGCCATGTCAACTTGAAGCAAAGCCTTCTACACACTGTGTTTGCTCTACAAGATTCCAGGAATGTCTGCCCACCTACCCATTAGCGCCACCAGTCCCTCTAGTGCTGGCCCCTCCCAGGCCTGCATGGAGCCCTCCGTGGAACCACTCCCTTTCTCCCTCCCCTCCCCCTCTCCCTTCATCTTTCCTTTTTTCCCCCTCTCCTTGTGGTATTGGGGATTGAACCTAGAGGCATCTACCTCCAAGCTATACCACAAGCCCCCCCTCCCACCCCCGTTTTCTTTTTGGTGGTACTGTAATTCTTGGAAACCCTTCTACTTCTGGGCTACATTCCCAGACATATATATATATATATTTTTTTTTTTTTTTTTAATTTGGAAACAGGGTTTCTTAAGCCAGCACGGCTGGCTTCAAACCTGCGCAATCCTGTCTCCTCTTCCCAAGCGCGGGGATTACAAGTGTGTGCCACCACGCCCAGCCTACCACAAACCCTTTAAATTTTTTGTTTTGAAACAGGATCTCACTAGGTTGCTGAGAGTCACGCTAAGTTGTGGCGGCTGGTCTTGAACCTGTGATCCTTCTGTCTCAGCCTCCCAAGTACTGGGATTATAAGCATGTACCATTAGCCCAGCTAACTACCTTGTCTCTGCTCCAGGTTACAGTAAGCTCTTGTGACCTCCTGGTTGTAAGTGTTGGCCAGATGTCCATGCCCAGGGCCATCAACTTAACCCAGAAACTCTGGACCGCAGGAATCACAGCCGAAATCATGTATGACTGGTCTCAGGTAAGAAGAAAGCACCTGTGAGTTAAATGCAGCTTATGACAGACCATCCTCAACATCTTAGGGCTAGGGATATAGCTCAGTGGTTAAGCACTTACCTAGTATGTTCAAGGCCCCGTAGGTTTGAAGGTTTGAGTCCCAGCTTTACACACACACACACACACAGACTTGAAGCTATGAAACCCTCCTAATATGATTTTTCAGGGCCCATTAGAATAATCATAAAAATGAGGGCAAAAGAGGTCTTGTTCCTCCTTTGAATTCTGTGCTCGTGCTTAATATTTATGCCCCCAAAGTCAGCGTATTTAGCAATTCACAATGGAGATACAATGGAGAACAGTATTTTCATTCTCCTTAATCGCTGCGAAGCGGCTCCAGGTGCTCTGTGTTTGTTTGTTTCAGTCTCAAGAGGAATTGCAAGAGTACTGCAGACATCACGAAATCACCTACGTGGCCCTTGTCTCGGATAAAGAAGGAAACCACGTCAAGGTAAAGGCTGAAGGAAGTTTCCCAGACTCTGCTCCTTGTGGGCTCCGCTCGCGGGGCCGTGGCGGAGGAGACCGCGCCTGCTCCTCTGGATCCTGGCTTCTTCCTGCAGGGAGAATGAGGCGGGGAGAGTCAGCCTAAGCACAGGGCTTGGAGCGCTGGTTTTCTACTTTTCTCCCTTGTTTTCTTTCTCCATCTAAGGAAATAGATGGAGAAACTACCCACATAGTCACGTGTCCAGTGCGGTTTAATACGTAGAGCCGACCCCTGCCAAATGACATATGCTGGCTGCTCCCCAACCATTTAACTTTGTTTTATTTAACTAGAAAGAGCAAATGTAATGCGATAGAGCCTTTATTTCAAAATCATTTTTAAAGGAAAAATACTAACTTTGTTCATTATTTTTTCTTCTAATATTGTCTGATTTGGATACAGGGTAATGTTGGCCCCATAAAATAGTTCGGCAGGGTTCTCTCCTGCTTTCTGTAAGAATCTGTATGAGTTAGTGTTAGACCTGCACCCTCCAATAGAGCTGTTCAGACTGCCTCCTCCTTCCTTCCTTTTTTGGTACAGGGGATTAAATTTAGAGCAGTTCTACCTCCGAGCCACACCCTCAGCCCTATTTATTTATTTATTTATTTACTTACTTATTTTTTGTGGTACTGGGGGTGGAATCCAGGGGCTTTCTACGTCCGGGCTATTCTCCCAGACCTATTTTCTATTTTATTTGGAAACAGGGTCTCACTGAGTTGCCAAGAGCCTCACTAAGTAGCTGAGGCTGGCTTCGAACCCGTGCGCTCCTCCTGTCTCAGCCTCCCAAGCGCGGGGATTACAAGCGCGCGCCACCACGCCCGGCTAATCAGCCCTATTTTTTATTCTTTATTTTGAAACGGTCTCACTAAGTTGCAGAGGGCTTCATTAAGTACTGAGGCTGGCCTCGAACCTGCGATCCTTCCTTGTCTCAGTCTCCCAAGTACTGGGATTATAAGTGTGAGCCACCACACCCAGCTGGAAATCATTTTTATATTATTTGGGATTTTTATATACTTTTATTGGTGTATTATAATGATATATCATAATGAGGTTCATACATACACACAGCACATATAGGGAAAAAATTATTGTATCCCATACATTGAGGGGTGGGGGGGTTTACTGGGGATTGAACTGAGGGGCTTTCTGTCTATAAGCTATACTCCCAGCCCTATATGAAACAAAAATTGAAAGAACCAGCTGGGCGTGGTGGCGCATGCTTGTAATTCTAGCATTTGGGAGGCTGAGACAGGAGGATTGCAGTTTGCAGACAACCTTTTAAAAGTATTTTCAAGTCAGGCATGGTGGTACATGCTTGTAATCCCAGTACTTGGGAGGCTGAGATGGGAGGATCCGGGTTCACGGCCAGCCTCAACTACTTAGTGAGGCCCTCTGCAACTTAGTGATACCCTGTTTCAAAATTAAGAAAAAAAACTCAGGCTGGGGGTGTAGCTTGGAGGTGCTATAGAGTTCAACTTTAACCTTTTTTAAATTTTTTTTCTTTTTTTTTTTTTTTTTTCAGAAAAGTTCTGGGGATGGAACTCAAGGGCATTCTACACCCCCAGCCCTGTTTTTCATTCTTTATTTTGAAACAGTCTCACTGAGTTGCAAAGGGCCTAAGTAGCTGAGGCTATCTGTAAACCGCGATCCTCCTGTCTCAGCCTCCCAAGCACTGGGATTACAAGCGTGCGCCACCACACCCGGCTGATAATTTTTTATTAGGTGCTGGATATTATGAATGTTCTCTTGTGGGGTGCTAGAGTCTCACTACTTGCTGAGGCTGGCTTTGAACCTGCGCTCCTTCCTGGCTCGGCCTCCCATGTACTGGGATTGCAAGTGTGCGCCACTGTGCCCGGCTCCTCTGTCTCTGCCCCACAGTCTCTGGCCATCTTAGCCTACATTCTCTCTCCTCAGCTCAGCAGGACTCCTCAGCTCCCCTCAAGATGCTCCTTCTCCTTTTTAGGTTCCCTTCCCTGCACTGCAGTCTGGAAACTTCTTCAGCCCATTGTACTGGCGCACACGAAGCTCTTTCTTTACCTTCTATCAGAGATGATAGTCCTCCGCTGCCTGTTGTCGTGTGTGAAAACTATTGTTTATATATCCTGTTTGGTTTTCCGGTTGTTTAAGGCAGATGGGCAAATCCCATAGCAGTTAATCCTTCCTGAACAGATTTGGAAGTCCCTAGTATTGGTCTGTTAAATCGTAAAATCATAAGCCGGGTATAGTGGCTCACGCCTGTAATCCAGTACTTGGGAGGCTGAGACAGGAGGGTCACAGGTTTGAAGACAGCCTCAGCAAGTAGTGAGCCTCTCAGCAACTTAGTGGACCCTGTTTCAAAAATAAAATAGCTTGGGGATAGAATGCCCCTGGGTTCAATCCCCAGTACCACCAAAAAATGAAAATAAATAAATAAATAAATACAAGATCTCAAGTAACCTAAGTCTCACTAATCAAGCTTCTCCCAGAGCGGTGCTTGCTCTTGCCTGCTGGGTAGATCAGAGTCACAGCGCACTGCTGTCATTATTGACGAATTTTACAAACTCGAATCGGAATATGCTTCCCCAGATTCACACCAGCTGGTCCTGGCCGCCCTCTGGCGTGGTTATTTCTCTAAGATAAATTCAGAGGACAGCTGCCACGGCACTTGCAGTGTTCTCTTTTCCAGCTTAGACATCCAGTTACTTAAAGCAGTCCTCATGGCATAGTTTCCAGGTCCTTGAACCTCCGAGTTAACCTCCTCTAGGCTCAATTTTTTTTTTTTGGGGGGGGGGATTTGTTGTTTTTGTTTTGTGGTGCTGGGGATGAAACCCAGAGGCTTTCTACCTCCGGGCTACACTCCCAGACCTATTTTCTATTTTATTTGGAAACAGGGTCTCACTAAGTTGCTAAGAGCCTCACTAAGTAGCTGAGGCTGGCTTTGAACCTGCGTGATCCTCCTGTCTCAGCCTCCCAAGCGCAAGGATTACAAGCGTGCACCACCACGCCCAGCTAGGCTCACTTTGTCGATTTCTGTCTTTGAATGTAACACTGGAATACTACCAATGCTCTAAGCGTGTTCTGACTAAATGGGAAGGGTCTGTGACCTCCCACGAACCAGACGCCGTACTCCCCTGACAGCCTCTGAGTGGACAGCCCTTGGTAACCTGTGGCTCTGTGCTCTCGTACTGAACCAGACGCCGTACTCCCCTGACAGCCTCTGAGTGGACAGCCCTTGGTAACCTGTGGCTCTCGTACTGAACTTGCCAACTAAAATCCGTTGGCCTTTCCACGGTTATCACCATGTCTCGCTGGCCTTTCATAACAAGGCTTTCATTACAGGACGTTATTGATCTCTGTTAAATGTGATCCTGTTCATTTCAGTACACCATTCAGCCTGAAGAGCTATTTAGAATCCTGCTTCAGCCTCTATTCATAGAGCTTTCATATTTGAAAAGCAAAATATCACTTTGTCTATTCAGGAAATGCATTTTAAGCATTCCCCGGGTAGGAAGGATGGACGATACAGAGACATTTAAGCCAGAGGCCCTACTGGCAAGGATCCCATCTGGTAGGGAACATAAGACATTAACATATGATTACAAGCTGGAAAATGCTAGATGCCAGAGCTGGGCTGGTAAGCCCAGTACTTGGGAGGCTGAGACAGGAGGATCGCGGTTCTCAGACAGCCTCAGCTACTTAGTGAGGCCCTTCACAACTTAGTGAGACCCTGTTTCAAAATAAAGAATAAAGCCGGGCAAGGTGGCGCACACTTGTAATCCCAGCATTTGGTAGGCCGAGACTAGAGGATCGTGGTTCGCAGATAGCCTCAGCTACTTAGCGAGGCCCTCTGCAACTTAGTGAGACCCTGTTTCAAAATAAAGAATAAAAAACAGGGCAGGGGATGTAGCTCGGAGGTCAAATGCCTCTGGGTTCCATCCCCAGACCCACAAAAAAAAAAAAGTAAAGAAAGAAAAAATGAAAAAATAGAGCTGGAGGTATAGCCCCCCAGATAAAGTTCTCCTTCGCCTGTGGTTTTACATCAGAGGCAGTAGGGACATCTTCAGGATGCTAGTAGCATTTTGGCTAGATCCTTGAGGATGAGCAGGATATAAATATGTGCTGAAAGGGCCTTTAAAGCAGAGGGAGCCAGGCCTGGGGGTACATACCTGTAATCTCAGAACTTCAGAGGCTGAGATAGGTGGATTGCGGCTTTGAAGTCAGCGACAGTAGCTTAACAAGCCCTAATTTCAAAATTAAAAATAAAAAGCAGGGCATGAGCCAGGCGTGGTGGTGCATGCTTGTAATCCCAGTATTCAGGAAGCTGAGACAGGAGGATCGCGGTTCGTGGACAGCCTCAGCTACTTAATGAGGCCCTCAGCAACTTAGTGAGACCCTGTTTCAAAACAAAGAATAAAAATAGGGCAGAGGGTATAGCTCAGTGGTCGAATGCCCCTGGGTTCCATCTTCAGACTTGCAAATAAATAAATAAATAGATAAATAGATAGGACTGGGAGTATATCTTGGAAGCAGAACACTCCTGGGTTCAATCCCCAGTCCCACTCAAAAAAGTAAAAAAAGGGCTAGAGATGTACCTCAGAAGTAGAACATTTCCTGGGTTCAGTCCCCAGTACCCCCCCACACACACACACACAAAGAAAAGAAAAAGAAAAGGCAGAGGGAATAGCAAAGGACATGGTAGTTTTTTCAGTATGTTGTCTCAAAGATAGGAATTAGCCAGGAAAGAACGTTCTGGTACTAACCTGACTCCGTTTAGGTGAAGAGGATTGTAGGGAAAGGCGCTTCAGCAGGAGACAATGAGTATAACTAAATCCTGGGCAGCCCAGATGCCCAGGGATGGAGCTTGGTCATTTAGCAGCCAACAGAGAGGCAGGGAGTGCTTGGGACAGGAGAGGACAGAAACTCAGTCTCCATGGAATGGAGTAGGGGACACCTGAGACGGGAAGCTGAGGGAAGACTGGCCGACCCAGGCCAGGGATGGGAGCCGGCCCTGAGAGAAAAGAAGGGAAGGCGGGTACCATGGGGGATGACTGGGTTTGGCTTTGTAAAGGAGGCGGAGGACTTGTAGATAAGACTGAGGTCTGAGAAGCAGGATGTTTAGAGGAGAAAAGGCCAGGCGTGTGGCGCACCCTTGTAATCCCCGCGCCTGGGAGGCAGAGACAGGAGGATCGCGCAGACCCTGTTTCCAAATAAAAATATAGAAATAGGTCTGGAGTGTAGCCTGGAGGTAGAAAGGTTTCCAGGAACCCCAGTACCACCGGAGGAGGAGGGGGGGGGGAGGCAGGAGGAAGGAGAAATGAAAGGGGAGCAGTTCATGGGTCTGTTTTTTCTTTCTTTCTGTGATAAACGAGTCTAGACCAGGGATTCTCAGCAGCAACACTCTCAGTGTCTGTTGAGGGGGTTTACCCTGTTTCAGACACTTCTGCCCTCTGCTGTTCTATTTGAAGATGCCCCCACCATGGTGACATTGCCAGATAACCCCGGCGTGGTTGAGAACACTGACCTCGCCGGCGCAGCAGCCTTCCTGTGGCGCTGCGCCACACACCTGCAAATGATGGGTCTGCTTCCTTCGTTTAAGGTCAAGTCTTTCGAGAAGGACAGGCAGACAGAGAAGCGTGTGCTGGAGTCCGAGCTCGTGGAGCACGTCGCGCAGAGGCTGAGGACCAAGGTCGGCGAGGAGAGGAACATCAGGTAACTCAGTAAACGGGCCCAAGACGGGCTGCAGTTGCCTAGAGAGAACCGACATAAATTCCCTTAAAACTCAGTTCAGTCCTTTGCGGAAATAAAAACAGGCCAGGCTTACTTGAGATGAGCGCGCTGTTGCTTCTGAGTAGCTTAGCACGTTAGTTCGACTCCATAACACGAGTCATCGCTTGCGGTCAGCGTCTGTCTTCTTCACCGCACTGGTCTGTTTTGTTATGGCAGAATTTCCAAGGCTGGATGTTTTAGAGAAAAGGGGTTTACTTAGCTCATGGTTTGGGAAGCTGAGGACTCGAGACAGGAGCCTGGTCTGAGGAGCCTCTGGTTACGGGTAGGAGAGACGTGGGCAGGAGACACACGCACGGCGGCCTCCTCACCCTGCAAGACCACCATTGGTCCTCTCTGAGGACCTGATTACTCTCCACCAGCCCCTCCTCTTTTAATAGAGTTCTCACAGCTAGATTCAAAGCGATTCAAACACATGCACGCCTGGCCTGGGGCGCTTCCCTGTCTGCTACCCGCCGCAGCCCCTCCTCCCACGGGTTAGATTGGTAGGAACCTCCTTGTGTGGACATAGCGTTTGAACTTTCTGCCCTCAGTCTTTATTCTTTATTTATTTATTTATTTATTTATTTATTTATTTATTTATTTATTTTTTGGTGGTGCTACTGGGGTTCCTGGAAGCCCTTCTACCGCTGGGCTACATTCCCAGACCTTTTTTTTTATATTTTTTAATTTGAAAACAGGGTCTCTTAAGCCAGCAAGGCTGGCTCTGAACCAGCGCGATCCTCCTGTCTCCGCCTCCCAAGCACGGGGATTACAAGCGTGCGCCACCATGCCCAGCCCCTTATTCTTTATTTTAAAACAGGGTCTCACTGAGTTGCAGAGGGCCTCGCTAAGTAGCTGAGGCTATCCACGAACCGCGATCCTCCGGTCTCAGCCTCCCGAATGCTGGGATTACAAGCATGTGCCACCACGCCTGGCTCCATCACTTCTTAGTATTGCTAGGCTGGGGACCAGGCTTCCTCTAGGGAGCAAACTTTCCAAACCAGAACGGTGACATTTCCAAGAATATTTTACCATTTAGAAGATAAAACCTGTCTGCCATTTTCTTAGTCTGTTAATCAGTGAATTTTAATATTTTGCCCATGGAATTGGAAAGATTTTAATGTTCTGGTACAAGAGATAAATTGGTTCAGCCATCTGGATACAGATTTAGCAAACTAAAAGCATGAAAACTAAAAATGTTTTTAACTTGACTCAGCAATTCCACTTTCAGGAATTTATAGTAATTTTTTTTTTTAATCAGAGTATGGACAAAGATGCCTCTCAAGATATCTTTTATAGCTTGGCGTGGTGGCACATGCCTGCAGTCCCAATGCTTGGGAGGCTGAGCAGGAGGAGCGCAGATTTGAGGCCAGCCTCAGCAGTTTAGCAAGGCCCTTAGCAATTTAGTGAAATCCAGTTTCAAAATGAAAAATAAAAAAGAGCTGAGGGATTGGCTCAGAGATAGAATGCCCCTTGGTTCTATGCCTAGTACCACACACAAACAAAAAGACATCCTTTAAAACAGACATGGTCAAAAAAGTTTTTAATCTCAGAACTCCTTTATACCCTTAAAAATTATTTGGGGGTCCCAGCATGGTGGCGCACACTTGTAATCCCAGCACTTGGGAGGCTGAGACAGGAGGATCGCAGGTTCACAGCCAGCCTCAGCTACTTAGTGAGGCCCTGTGCAACTTAGTGGATCCCTGTTTATTTTATTTATTTATTTTGTGGGTCTGGGGATGGAACCCAGGAGCATTCTACCTCCAAGCTACACCTTCTGCTCTATTTTTTATTCTTTATTTTGAAACAGGGTCTCACTAAGTTGCGGAGGGCCTAAGTAGCTGAGGCTTTCCACGAACCATGATCCTCCAGTCTCAGGCTCCCAAATTCTGGGATTACAAGTGTGTGCCACCACACGCGGCTAGTGAACCCCTGTTTAAACATAAAGAACAAAAGTCAGGCATGGTGGCACATGCTTGTAATCCCAGCACTTGAGAGGCTGAGACAGGAGGATTGTAAGTTCTCGGGCAACCTCAGCTACTTACTGAGGCCCTCTGCAACTTAGTGAGACCCTGTTTCAAAATAAAGAATAGAACCCAGGAGCATTCTACCTCCTAGCTACACCCCCAGCCCTATTTTTTAGTCTTTATTTTGAAACAGGGTCTCACTGAGTTGCAAAGGGCCTAAGTAGCTGAGGCTGTCCGTGAACCCAGATCCTCCTGTCTCAGCCTCCCAAATGCTGGGATTACAAGTGTGCGCCACCTCGCCCAGCTTGGAATATAGTATGCTTGAAGTCACGAGGTATTAGACTATTAGGATTCTGATCTAACTCAAAGAGGTTTAGAAGTGAAAACAAAAAGTAGCCAACTGGCTGGCAGTGTAGCTCAGTGGTAGAGCTCGCGTTTAGCATGCCAAGGCCATAAATCCAATCCCCAGGACCAAGAGAAAAGGAGGAGTTATTAACAGGGAGGATCTGAACATTATCAAGACGCTTCAGGGCCAGATGGGATTTAGTGTTAGCAGGAAGAGGTTCAAAATCTTTGCTCCCTGTACATTATTATTTCTCAGTTTTCCAAAGATAAAGTTACTGTCTCTCTTAAAGGCTGTAAATTAATTCACATCATTTGAAAGGACATCATTCACAGCTGTCGAAAGAATACCTGTATTTACCAGATGCTCCCGGGTGGGTGGTCACCAGGCCTGTGCCTGGAGGTGGAGGTGCCGTTGCTAGCGTTCCTCCAGTGACAGGGAACAGAAAGAAAACCCATTGTTTTTCCTTGAAATGAGCTGCTTGTGCGGAGCCAGGATTTTGAACCCAGCTGAATAAATCAAAACGTCTTCTTCAGGCATTTGCTAACGTGAATTGGCCAAAGGCCTGAGTGTGACTTTTTTTGTTGTTTTTCTTCCCACTAATAACCAATAGGAACACGTTTTTATATTCTCTGTGTAGCTCGCTGGAGTCATCTGTGTTGCTTTTGCCTTGCTCACTGTTTCCTAATTGTTTTCGTTTGCTTATTTTTAGAGAAGCTTCCGATAATCTTGCAGTGCAAAATCTGAAGGGGTCGTTTTCTAATGCGTCAGGTATAATTACTAATGGTAATCTCAATGATAATGCTTGTGTGTGTGCTTAAAGCACTTATGACTGGCTCTTTGTTACCACTTAAAACACGTACAGAACGGATTATTCCACATGGAATCCATCCCTATGCATTGAAGCTCATGTCCTAGAATATGATAAAACATCTGAGATTTAGCTGGGCATGCTGGCACATGCCTGTAATCCCAGTACGTGAGAGGCTGAGACAGGAGGATTGCAGGTTCAAGGCCAGCCTCAGAAATTGGGCAAGGCTCTTGGCAACTTAGTGAGACCCTGTTTTCCAATAAGAAAATTAAAAAATGATTTTTAAAAGTAACATGTAAACTGGGCATGGTGGCGCACGCTTGTAATCCCCGCGCTTGGGAGGCTGAGACAGGAGGATCGCACAGGTTCAAAGCCAGCCCCAGCTACTTAGTGAGGCTCTCAGCAACTTAGTGAGACCCTGTTTCCAAATAAAGTATAAAATAGGTCTGGGAGTATGGCCCAAAGGTAGAAAGCCCCTGGGTTCCACCCCCAGTACCACAAAAAAAAAAAAAAAAAAAAGTAACAGGTACATAACAGATTGTACCACGTAGACTTCATCCCATGCTTTGAAGCCCAGGTCCTAGAAAATGATAAAACACTGAGATTTAGATGATTCTTCCGATCCTGGTCTTACTGCCTTCTTTTTAAATTGATTTAATTTAATTCCTGGTCTTAGTGCCTTCTTTTTAAATTGATTTAATCTTTTGGCTCTCCTTATATGTGAAAAGTAAATAATTGTCCTGAAAATTTTCCCCATATAAGGGGCTGGAGAAAGGCATTTTGAAATTTCTTGGAGACTTTATGTACTTTTGTTTTCACAAAAGCCAAGAGAAAGAGTTATGCCTGTAATCTCATCACCTCTATAATCACATTGAAGAAGCGGCTCCAGTTAAGCCAGAATGAGGGCTTTCGCTTCTGTTAGCTCTGACTGTGTCACTCTCAGGTTGCAATACCATAAGGAATTTAAAGCCTGGGGCTGGGTCACAAACCTGTAATCCCTGCTACTCAGGAGGCTGAGGCAGGAGGATCGGAGGTTCAGGACAAGCCTGGACAACTTAGCGAGACCTTGTCTCAAAATAAAATAAAAAGGGCTGAGAATGTAGCCCAATGAGGTCACTCTTGCCCAGAATGTGCAGGGCCCTGGGTTCAATCCCAGCCCCACAGAAAGAAAAAAATCTGTCATGTATTAGAATCAGGACGGAATGTCTTCTAGTAAACTGCCGTCTCGCTGTGGCGTGTTCTTGCAACTGGGTCCAGATAAGGACATAAATTCTGCCACTCTCTGCCTCAGGTTTGTTTGAAATCCACGGAGCCGCGGTTGTTCCCCTCGTGAGCGTGATAGCCCCCGAGAAGCTGTCGGCCAGCACCAGGAGGCGGTATGAAACTCAGGTACTCCGGGTCAGGGCTTCCTGGCTTTCCAGTGAGAGCCACAAAGAAAACAGGGAAGGAAGAGAAGCATGGAATTGCTTGGAGACATTTTTCGCCCACATCCCTCGCCTGGTAGCCTCTGCA
The DNA here is from genome assembly GCF_963383645.1 of Muscardinus avellanarius. Lineage (NCBI taxonomy): Eukaryota > Metazoa > Chordata > Mammalia > Rodentia > Gliridae > Muscardinus > Muscardinus avellanarius. The sequence continues at coordinate 4,227,957 of NC_137798.1, forward strand.
GATCTTATAACGAGAAGAATCTCTGGAGCTGGGATTCAGCCCCTTCAGTCCTCCAGGGGGCCAGCGACCACCGAGAGCCATGGCTGCCTTCCAGTGCTCAATCTGCTCAGACCCTTTCCAAGCGGCTCTCATGGCAGCTGGGCTGGGTTTTGTTCTAAATAGCAAAGCAGTAGAGGTCAGTCACAGACTGAAGCAGGTTCTCAGGCCACGGTTTTGGGTGTGCTGTATGCACTGACAGCCATGGAAATGTAAAAGTGCATGCCAGGCGTGGGAGCACACACCCAGTATGTGAAAAGCCGGTTCGGGAAGATCACAGATTTAAGTCTAGCCTTGACAACTTAGTGAGGCCCTACCTTGTTTCAAAATTAAAAAGAAGCTGGGCGTTGCCGGGCGTGGTGGGCACGCTTGTCATCCCCGCGCTTGGGAGGCAGAGACAGGAGGATGGCGCAGGATCGAAGCCAGCCGCGTGCGCTGGCTTAGGAGACCCTGTTTCCAAATAAAAATATAAAAATAGGTCTGGGAGTGTAGCCCAGAGGTAGAAGGGCTTCCAGGAACCCCAGTACCACCAAAAAAAAAAAAGAAGAAGAAGAAGAAGAAGAAAAAGCTGGGCGTGGTGGCACGCACTTGTAATCCCAGCATATGGGAGGCTGAGACAGGAGGATGGCAGTTCGCAACCAGCCTCAGCTACTTAGTGAGGCCCTTTGCAACTCAGTGAGACCTTGTTTCAAAATAACAAATACAAAATAGGGCTGGGGGTGTAGCTCAGAAGTAGAATGCCCCTAGGTTCCATCCCCACTACTGCAAAAAAATTTTAAAAAATTTTTTAAGAGATGGGGTTTAGCTGAGGTAGAATGCACTGGGTTCAATCCCCCAGGGCTTCAGAAAATAATAATGAAAGAGATAGGGGGCGGGAGGGGGGAATAGCCAGAGCCAGACATGGTGGCACATAAGGAGGCTGGGACAGGAAGATCACAGCAAATAGTGAGGCCCTCTGCAACTTAATGAGACCCTGTTTCAAAATAAAGAGTAAAAATATAGGGCTGGGGGCGGAGCTCTAAGATAGAATGCCCCCAAGGTTCAATCCCCAGTACCCCAATAAATAAAAAAAGAATAGGGATGGGGGTGTAGCTCTGGAGTAGGATGCCTCTGGGCTCAACTTCCAGTACCCCCAAAAACAGACATTGCATGGTCCTAGTCCTCAGCTATCTTGCAATCTTAGAAGCATATGCAATACACAGAGAAAATTAGAAGAAAATAAGTAATAGAAAACCAGGCTTCTCTATGAGAACGGGTGTTAGGAGACATTCACTGCTTAGGAAGGTAATCAGAGTGAAGTGGAAAAGGCCCTCAACTGTCGCTCTCCCAGGTGTTTCCTGTCCTCCCGCTGCCTTCATCAGCCCCATGTTCTCATGCCCCTGGTTCCAACCCCAGCACCTCAAAAAAAAAAAAAAAGGATTCAACATTGATGAGGATTTGATCAGGAATGATGTAGATAGATTATAAAATCTCATTCTCCCCAGATCATGATGACGACACATCTCTCTCAAGTGGAGTAGGAACAACTCTTTAGACACTGTTAGGATGGGATCCTTTCCAGGTCTTGGCTTGTCACCCTCTAATCACTTTCTGGAATAGGAAATAAGATGGCTTGGTTTAACATATTCTGAATCTTGTTTTCTTATTAGGTACAAACTCGACTTCAGACCACCCTTGCCAATTTACATCAGAAAAGCAGTGAAATTGAAATTTTGGCTGTAAGTCGCTTTAACCTTTTGAGGATGGCTTCTGGCCCTGCTGTCAGAACGTGGTCGGTCTCAGAGTTCAGGGTTTTTTGCTGTCGGGAGTGTTTAGGTGTGGGCCTTGTTCCTGATGTCAACCACATGTAATCTAAACCTATAAAGAACTGGGGAGAGCCGAGCATGGTGGCACACACCTGTAATCCCAGTATTTAGGAGGCTGAGGCAGGAAGAGCTCAGGTTTGAGTCCAGCACACAGTAACATAGTGAGACCCTGTCTTAAAATATAAAGAGAGGACGGGGGTGTAGCTCAGTAGTAGAGTGGCCCTGGAATCCCTCCCTCTTCATTACCTAAAAAAATAAAAAGGAACCATGGAGAAATGTGAAGGTTGGTTTGTGCTTGTCACCCTCCTGCTTCCTCTAAAGGATGGGGGAGGGCAGGGAGTGGAAACCAAACCCATTTCCTACATGTCTCAGGTCTCCCTTTCCTCGTGGCGTCACGGGGTGTAGAAATCCCCAGGTAGCTCGCACCACTGGTCAGCTCACGGCCGCTGAGATCTGATCCCTGCACAGAGCAAGTCAGCCTTCCTGCACAGCGCCCGCACGTCCCAGCCATTCATGTGGTCCATTCCGTGACAGCTCCTAAGTCAGGATGCGCTGCTCAGAGTTCTCTGATACATGAGCATTCTGTGTGTTCACAGGTGGACCTACCCAAGGAAACCATCTTGCAGTTTTTATCCTTAGAGGTAAGCAATACAAACTGTTCAGTTTTTATCCTTAGAGGTAAGCAATACAAACTGTTCTGCACTGTGGCCTTTACTGTTAATTGGCCAAAATAAATTTTCATTTTTTGCAGAAGTGGGGATGGAACCCAGGGGCATTCTACCTCTGAGTTACACCCATACTCCTATTTTTTATTCTTTAAGTAGCTGAGGCTGCCCTCAACCCTCGACCCTCCTGTCTCAGCCTCCCAAATGCTGGGATTGCAAGTGTGCACCACCATGCCCAGCTTGTCCATCGAGTGTTTAGTCACAGATTAAAAAGGAACTTTGCCTCATAACGTTTATTCCCTATTACATTTTCTGTTGCTGTCTTACAAATAATCATATACCAGTGTATTGTCAGTTTACTAATTTGTAATCCAGTCCAGTGGATACACACCAGAGGTGATATCTCCACTTCACACAAAGTAAACAGTAGACAGAAATAAATGACCTCAAGTCATAGCACACTGGGGCTGGCTGGACTGTGGCGTCCAGGCTCTAACTGGGCACTTGTAGTCTTATTTTAAAGAGAATTAGTAAGCCGGGTGTGATGTTGCACGCTGTAACCCCAACATTTGGGAGGTTGAGACAGGTGGATCTCGGTTCACGGACAGCCTCAGCTACTCAGTGAGACCATGTTTTAAAATAAAGAATAAAAAAATATCTAGGGCTGGGGGTGTAGCTGGGAGGTAGAATGTCCCTGGGTTCCATCCCCAGTACCACAAAAAAAAGAAAATTGGTGCTTTAAAGGAAGAGCCCCTGCCGGGCGTGGTGGCGCACGCTTGTAATCCCCAAGCTTGGGAGGCGGAGACAGGAGGATCGCGCAGGTTCAAAGCCAGCCGTGCTGGCGTAAGAGACCCTGTTTCAAAAATATAAAATAGGTCTGGGAGTGTAGCCCGGAGGAAGGAGGGCTTCCAGGAACCCCAGTACCACCAAAAAAAAAAAAAAAAAGGAAGAGCCCCACAAGTCTCCCCACTAAACCCTACACTATAACCACTTCTCCTGGGTACCCGAAGGCTTTAACACTGATCCAGAAACTAAGGTGCTAAACCCTCTGCAGCGTCAAGTGTCTGTGTGTTTCTAGTGGGATGCTGATGAACAGGCGTTTAACACAACTGTGAAGCAGCTGCTGTCGCGCCTGCCAAAGCAGAGATACCTCAAATTAGTCTGCGATGAAATTTATAACATCAAGGTTGAGAAAAAGTAAGTCATGACTTCGGCATAGTAGGTTTCACATGGTTAAAATTCAGGGAGGGGTTTCAGAGCGACAGGTATTGTACTCTCTTGAGGTTTGGGGGCTGAAAAGCTGTTAGAACCACAGCCGGCAACCTGGGACTCTCACCCAGACTGAATCGTCGTGACCTTGTCAGTAATGAGGCACCGCAGCGTGGGTGGGAGGAGCTGTCCCAATTATAGGTTATAAGGTAGCTTAATTCTAGAAATATGTTTAAATGAAAGACAGTATTGCTACTCCTGTCAAAATGCCAGTCATTCACGTTATTTTTCCAGTTAAAGGGTAACAAAAGCTGGAAGGAAATGGTGGTGTCCTGGCCTTTTATTATTTCAAACCTTTGCGAGTCACAGCTTTGATGAAACTTATGTAAATTTTAATGACTGGCCTTCCATCTTGTTTTTATTTAAACAAAGCTTACAGTTCAAGTCTCCTAAAACTACGTTTTCACCCACTAAATTATCATAACCTACCTTTCCCCTTCTTTTGCAGGGTGTCTGTGCTATTCCTGTATAGCTACAGAGATGACTACTACAGAATCTTATTTTAACCCCAGACAACTGTCATTACATTGTTCAGACAGGGACTTGTACTGATAATGGAATGTTGTGCGTTCACTGTCGTTTAAATTATCTGTAAATTCTAAAAGGCTGTCCTGCACAGTTGGGATCTGTCAGTTTTCCAGTGTGCAATATATTATAAACTTATCTTTTTAGATACAATAAATGCTTTTATAGATCTGCGCATTTTCATTACAAATCTTTTAACACTAAAGGTTTGATGTAGCTAGAACATAAGAAACAGCCTTGTCCTTCCCTTGACTCTTAACTGAGCACATGAAAATGTCCTAACTAAAAAGCAGAGACCAAAATTCATTACTTAGAATCTTTTTTTTTTTTTTTTGGCAGTACTAGGGGAGGCATTGTACTTCGAGCTACACCCCCAGCCCTATTTTTTATTCTTTATTTTGAAACAGGGTCTTACTGAGTTGCAAAGGGCCTCACTAAGTAGCTGAGGCTGTGATGAACTGTGATCCTCCTGTCTTAGCCTCCCAAATGCTGGAATTACAAGCGTGCACCACCACACCCTGCCTTAGAATTTTCATTTTTGCAATACCACAAATGGAACCCAGGGGCATTCTACTTGTGAGCTACACCCCCAGCCCTGTTTTTCATTCTTTATTTTCAAACAGGGTCTGAGTTGCAGAGGGCCTCACAGCTGAGGCTGGCTGCGAACCCTGATCTTCCTGTCTCAGTCTCCCAAATGCTGCGATTAAAAGTGTGCACCACCACGCCCAGCTATTCTTTGTGATTTTATATGTTCATCCTAATTTGGTTAAGTAAACTCTCATTTGACAATGGAAAACCATTCAAACTTGCTAAAGAAACTATGATGATAAAATTATACCTGGGGAAGAATCCCCATAAAGTAACAAGACTTTTTTTTTTGGGGGGGGGGTGGTACTGGGGGTGGAACCCAGGGGCTTTCTACCTCCGGGCTACACTCCCAGACCTTTTATATATTTTATTTGGAAACAGGGTCTCTTGAGCCAGCACGACTGGCTTCGAACCTGCGTGATCCTCCTGTCTCAGCCTCTTAAGCGCAGGGATTACAAGAGTGCGCCACCACGCCCGGCTTGCAACAAGACTTTATAAACTTGTCAGGTTTCGATTTGAATGATCTAAGCCGGGCGTGGTGGTGCACCCTTGTAATCCTAGCATGTGGGACTGAGACAAGAGAATCATGGTTCGCGGACAGCCTTGGCTACTTAGTGAGGCCCTCTGCAAATCAGTGAGACCCTGTATCAAAAAAGTAATTAAAAAATAGGGCTGGGAGGTAGAATGCCCCTGGGTTCCATCCCCAGTACCGCCAAAAAAAAAAAAAAAAAAATTGAATGATCTAGAAGATAGCACTAAGAGCTATCAGTGATCACTTCATCCCAGATCTAGTAGTTGTTGCTGGAACAATGGAAATGGGACGGGAAGGGGCTGGGATGTAGGTCAGTGAAGAACCTGCCCGGTGATGTGCAGGCTTTGATGCCCAGTACTGCAAAACAGTGTGTGAAGGAATTCAAGACAGTGCTGTGCTGAGAAACAGACGTTTAATGGTGTCATGATACAGTGCTTTTCAAAGGTGGCTGCAGAGACTTTTTCAAACTACAATCTAGGAATATTTAACCATGCAGCACAGAAATGAAATAAGCTGGTTTCTTACAACTACCCTAAACACTGCAACACTTTTTCTCTCCAAAATAACCCCAGTCTCACATGAAAACAGTCACCACCGGAGGGAGCAGAAGTCCAGCCGTGTGGATAAAAGCAAAACTAAGGGCAGGCGGCCGCGGCGCGCTGGTGGAGCGGGAGCTCAGTGCCCCTCTGTCTTGCTCTTCTTACTCTTGCTCTTCTTGTCTCTCTTCTTCAGTCCATCCATGTTGGCTCTCAGGAGGTTTGAATAGGCCTGGAAGACGCGGCGGGCCTTAGCGGGAGGTGAAGCTGGTGGGACAGCCGCCCTTCCACAGTAGACGCACGGCTAACGTCACAGCGCCCACCTGCAGGGTCCTGGCTAGTGGTATGTGCAGAAAGCACCCGTTCCCATGACAGCAGCTCCTCTAGCACCCACTGGGAGGTGAACCCAGGCGCGTTCCACCTCTGAGCTGTACCCCTTGCCTTTTTTTTGTAGTACTAGGGATGGAACCCAGGGGCATTCTACCTCCGAGTGACACCCCTAGCCCTACATTTTTGAAACAGGGTCTCACTGAGTTGCAAAGGGCCTCACTAAGGAGCTGAGGCTGGCTTCGAACCTGCACGATCCTCCTGTCTCAGCCTTCTAAATGCTGGGATTACAAGCGTGCGCCACCACACCCAACTATTTTAAAACAGGGTCATGCCAGGCATGGTGGCGCATGTTTGTAATCCCACCACTTGGGAAGCGGAGACAGGAGAACTGCACAAGTTCAAAGCCAGCCTCAGCTACTGAGTGAGGCTCTCAGCAACTTAGTCCCTGTTTCCAAATAAAGTATAAAATAGGTCTGGGAATATAGCCCAGAGGTAGAAAAGCCCCTGGGTTCCACCCCCAGTACCACTAAATAAATAAATAAATAAAATAAATAAATAAATAAATAAAACAGGGTCTTGCTAGGTTAGTGAGAATCTCATTACTTGCTGAGGCTGTCCTCAAACCTGCAACCCTCCCTTCTCAGCCTCTCAAGTACTGGGATTACAATTTTTTTAAAAATTCTTCTAAGTGTGTATCAGAGGACTAGGGCATTCTACCTCCAAGGTCTACCCTCAGCCCTTTTTATTTTTTGCTTTTGAAATAGGGTCTTGGTTGCTGAGAATCTTAAATTGCTAAAGCTGGCCTCAAATCTGCAAGCCTACTGTCTCAGCCTCTCAAGTACTACAATTACAAGTATGCACCACCAAGCTCAACAAATTGCTTATTTTTTACTTTCTTCTTAAGCAAAAGGAAGATTGCAGCCGGGCGCAGTGGCACACACTTGTAATCCCAGCATTTAGGAGGCTGAGACCGGAGGATCGCAGTTCGCGGACAGCCTCAGCAACTTAGTGAGGCCCTCCGCAACTAAGTGAGACCTGTTTCAAAATAAAGAATAAAAAATAGGGCAGGGGTTACAGCTCGGAGGCTGAGTGCCCCTGGGTTCCATCCCCAGACCCGCAAAAAAAAAAAAAAAAGATTGCAGGCAACTTTTTGTTCAACTATACTAGATAGGACATATATAAAATCTAAGACAAGAAAATCTAGCCAAAAAGCTTAGAAAGGAACTGGGCATGGCGGTACACACCTGTAACCCAGTTCTTGGGAGGCAAAGACGGAAGATGGCAGGTTTGAGGCCAGCCTCAGCAACTTAGCAAGACCCTGCCTCAAAATAAAATGAAAAAGGAGGATGGGGATGTAGCTCAGTAGTAAAGTATTTGCCTAACAGGAGCAAAGCCCTGGGTTCACCAGTACCACCACACACACACACAAAATTGCTTCACTGATTTCCTATTAAGTTTTACTAGTTGTTTCAAGTAAAAGATGCAAGGCTCAGTGGGGCATGGTAGCACAGACTGTAATCCCAGTACTTGGAAGGGTGAGACAGTAGGAGTGCAGGTTGCTAGCTAGCCTCAAACTTGCAATCCTCCTGCCTTAGCCTCCCAAGTACCTGTGATTACAGGCATGCACCACCACACCTGGCTCCCAAAATACCAATCTTAACACACTGTTCACTACTATGCTGACTCGTGCCCTGAGAAGGGAGACGTGGGCAACACTAGTAACTTACCATCTGAAACTTATTCACTTCTCTGGAGCTCACCTGGAAGAAAAGAAAAAAGATGTCACCCCTATTTATCCATACCGTTATCTGCGGTTTCACTCCAAATACCATCTCAAAAGCCTCATGAAGACTCCAGTTCCGTCTCCCAGAGCAAGAAGCTAAGTAGCTCTGCCTCTTCCACATGAGAACGCGCCAAGCCGGGGCGGGCAGAAGGGGCTCCTACAGCTGCCATGTCTCTACCTCTGCTGAGGCCTCACACGGTGCCCCTAGGCACTCCTCCTTAATTATTACCCACATTCTCATGAACAGCCTATACCAATGTGATTAGTAGGCAATCTGGTTCTGCCCAGCTGAAGAAAACATTTAGTAAGACTCCAGGGAGTCTCTTCCTTTGCTACATCCAACCTCCACAATGAAAAGAAAGACTGGGGCTCGTCACCAGATGCTTATTCTCAAAGCACCAAGTCTGACATTTAGCTGCATTTGCTATGTGGAGTATAAAGACAAAAGAATAATCAGCTTGCCGGGCGCTTGGGAGGCTGAGACAGGAGGATCACACAGGTTCGAAGCCAGCCTCAGCTACTTAATGAGGCTCTCAGCAACTTAGTGAGACTCTATTTCCAAATAAAATATAAAAAAGGTCTGGGAGTATAGCCCGGAGGTAGAAAGCCTCTGGGTTCCACCCCCAGTACCACCAAAAAAAAAAAAAAAATCAGCTTAAAAATAAAAGAATCAGCCAGGTGTGGTAGATTACGTTTGTAATCCCAGTACTTGGGAGGCTGAGACAGGAGGATTGCAGGTTCCGCAGCCTTAGCTGCTCAGTGAGGCCAACTTAGTGAGACCATGTTTCAAAATAAAGAATAAGCCAGGTGTAGTGGCGCATGCTTGTAATCCCTGCACTTGGGAGGCTGAGACAGGAGGATCACATGGGTTCAAAGCCAGCTTCAGCTACTTAGTGAGACCCTGTTTCCAAATAAAATATAAAATAGGTCTGGGAGTGTAGCCCAGAGGTAGAAAACCTCTGGGTTCCACCCCTAGTACCACCCCAAAAAAACCAAAATAAAGAATAAAGCTGGGTGTGGTGGCTAGTTTGTAATCCAGCATTTGGGAGGTTGAGACAGGAGGATCCTCATTCAAGGACAGCCTCAGCTACTTAGTGAGGCCATTTGCAACTCAGTGAGACCCTGCCTTCAAAATATAAAAAATAAAAAATAGAGCTGGGGGTGTAGCTCAGAGGTAGGATGCCCCTGGGTTCCATCCCCAGTGCCACACACACACGAATAAAAAAATAGGGCTGGGGGTGTAGTTTGGAGGTAGAAAGCCCCTGGGTTCAATCCCCAGTACTGATAAATAAATAAAATAATCATCTGATATCAAGAAATTGTTTATTGAAAGGCCAGCACAGTAAGATTAATGTCAAATTCTCTTTGTAGCCTAAGAAACAATATGCTAATTCTATTTCCAAAGAAAGTTTAGTAGCACAAGCGTTTGACCTTTACCTTCACTTTAATTTTATTGAGATTTCTACTACTAAAGTCCTCGTTGCAAAATAGCTCAGAGCCGGGCATGGTGGCACACGCTTGTAATCCCAGCGCTTGGGAAGCTGAAACAGGAGGGCCGCACAGGTTCCAAGCCAGCCTCAGCTACTTAGTGAGGCTCTCAGCAACTTAGTGAGACCCTGTTTCCAAATAAAGTATAAAATAGGTCTGGGAGCACAGCCCGGAGGTAGAAAGCCTCTGGGTTCCACCTCCGGTACCACCAAAAAAAAAAAAAAAAAAAAAAAAAAAAAAAAAAAAAAAAAAAAAGCTCAATAGCTACACATTAGCCTTTATCTAAAAGTGAGGGGGGGCAAAGGGCAAAAGGCCTGGGTTTTGCCCCATCGTCAGCTCAGTTCGTCTTTGTAAGCAGAGTGGAGCGTGATGAAGTCCGGCCACTCACCACCGTGCTGATCTTCTTTTTGCCATCAGTAGCCCTCAGCAGACACTTGTTGTCCGAGTACTCCGTGTTGTCCACGGAGCCCTTCCTCGGTATGGGTTTAGTGCGGCCATCATCTGATGGAAAACAGCACAGACGCTGCTGATTAAGGAGGCCAGGTCAAAGGGGAGCCCCGCCAGCCGCGCTCTGCTGGTTCAACCGCACCCCGCACTATGACAGGGTCTGGCCAAACCCTGGAAGGACTTCCAGAGCAGAAACCCTGCAACGTGAATAGTATTCCATCTCGCTCGTCGTGGTGGGGTTGGACCCCGCGCCGGCTAGGGGGTGCCCGCCCTGCTCGGGACCCGACCCCGCGCCGGCTAGGGGGTGCCCGCCCCGCTCCCCGCGCCCCGGCCCGACTTACACTTCTTGAGGGTGATGTACACACTGCCCGACTGCCTGCACTTCTGGAAGAGCCTGGTCAGCTCCGTCAGGAACTGGAACGCAAGAAGCCGGCCTGAGCGCCGCCCCGCCCCGGCCCCAGCCCAGCCCGACCCGCCCGCACCCGGCCGCCGGCGGGCGGTACCTGCTCGCTCTCGAGAAGAACCATCACTGCGTCCGACCGACTCCGCTAGGCCTCGAGCTGATACACCCGGAGGTTTCGCTGGCGCCGGGCGGGACTTCCGCTCGTAGGCTTCGCGTCTCTTCCACCAATCCCCGTCTTCTCCGAGCCCCGCCTCCGCCAATCGCAGCCTCCGCCGGGCCCCGCCTCCGCTAATCGTTGCCTTCGCCGGGCCCCGCCTCCGCCAATCGCAGCCTCAGCCGAGCACCGCCTCCGCCTGGCCCCGCCTCCACCAATCGCAGCCTCCGCCGAGCCCGCCTCCACCAATCGCAGCCTCCGCCTGGCCCCGCCTCCGCCAATCGTTGCCTCCGCCGGGCCCCGCCTCCACCAATCGCAGCCTCCGCCGAGCCCCGCCTCCACCAATCGCAGCCTCCGCCGAGCCCGCCTCCGCCAATCGCAGCCTCCGCCGAGCCCCGCCTCCACCAATCCCCGTCTTCTCCGAGCCCCGCCTCCGCCAATCGCAGCCTCCGCCGAGCCCGCCTCCACCAATCGCAGCCTCCGCCGAGCCCGCCTCCGCCAATCGCAGCCTCCGCCGAGCCCCGCCTCCACCAATCCCCGTCTTCTCCGAGCCCCGCCTCCGCCAATCGCAGCCTCCGCCGAGCCCGCCTCCACCAATCGCAGCCTCCGCCGAGCCCGCCTCCACCAATCGCAGCCTCCGCCGAGCCCCGCCTCCGCCCCGCAGCTCTCGCGCCTGCGTCCTGGGGCGAGCCTGCCGGTCCCCAGGGAGGAAAGACGCTGGGGTCTCTTCGGGCTCTTTTAGGATTTCAGATGAAAAATCTCCTCCCGGTCGGTATGAGGGAGTGTTAGCAAAAGGAAAAATTGAAAGAAACGTATAGTTAGGCACATTCTGTTGTATGAAGAACAAGTAACCTAAGAATAAGTAACCTAACAATTCAGTGCCTCCGTTTCTTTATCCTTTGCTTGCAATCCCAGTATCTGGGAGGCTGAGGCAGGAGGATCCCGATTCGCAGCCAGCCTCAGCTACCCTTTGCAACCCAGTGAAACCCTGTTTCAAAATAAAGAATAAAAAATTAGGGCTGGGGGTGTAGCTCGGAGGTAGAATGCCCCTGGGTTCCATCCCCAGTACCGCTAAATAAATTAAAATAATAAAGTATCCTTTGTCCTAAAAGTTGTTTTTTTGTGTTGTTGTTGTTGTTGTTGTTGTTGTTGTTGTTGTTGTTGTTTTGCGGCACTGGAGATAGAACCCAGAGGCATTCCACCCCCAAGCTACACCCCCAGCCTTTTTTTTGCGGGTCTGGGGATGGAACCCAGGGGCATTCGACCTCCGAGCTACACCCCCAGCCCTATTATTTATTCTTTATTTTGAAACAGGGTCTCACTGAGTCGCAGAGGGCCTCACTAAGTAGCTGAGGCTGTCCGCAAACCGCGATCTTCCGGTCTCAGCCTCCCAAATGCTGGGATTACAAGCGTGCACCACCATGCCTGGCTTCCTACTTTTTTATTTTTTATTTTGAAACAGGGTCTCACTAAGTTGGGGGAGGGACTCACAAAATAGCTGGCCACAAACAAGCATGCGCCACCAGGACCGAACTCTAAAAGTATCCTTGAAGAATAATAGTATTTACTTCCCAGTGCATTTGTAATTTATGTCAGACACATAGAACTGTGTCTGGAACATAGAAGGCACTCAGTAAGCCCAGCGCAGTGGCTCACATTTGTAATGCCAGTATTTGGGAGGATAACCAGGAGAGTCACGGATTCGAAACCAGCTTCAGCAATTTAGCAAGACCCTGTTTCAAAATTAGAAGAGCTGTAGCTCTTGAGGTACAATTCCCAGTACCAAAAAAAGAAAAAGAAATCCGGGCGTGGTAGCGCTCGCTTGTCATCCCCCGCTTGGGAGGCGGAGACAGGAGGATGGCGCAGGTTCGAAGCCAGCTGCGCGCGCTGCCTTAAGAGACCCTGTTTCCAAACAAAAATATACAAATAGGTCTGGGAGTGTAGCCCGGAGGTAGAAGGGCTTCCAGGAACCCCAGTACCACCAAAAGAAGGAGAAGGAGGAGAAGGAGAGGGAGCGGGGGAGGAGGAGGAGGAGGAGGAGGAGGAGGAGGAGGAGGAGGAGGAGGAGGAGGAAGTGCTCAGTAAGTATTAAACATCAGTAGTGGTGGCGGTGTGTGGTGGTTGTTTTTTTGTTGTTGTTGTTGTTGTTTTTTGCCAATGTCATGTAATCAATGATGATAGGAAATCTTTCAAACTCTCCTTCCCCACCAGGCTGTGTGGTCCTACAGAACAACCCACAGCTCTAGCAAAAGGAACTGGAACCCAGTCTTAGTTCTGGATTTAGTCATGAGACCTGGTCCTAGGCCTGAGCCAGCTGGACCCTGGGCCCTCTGCAAAGCCAAGCCTTCTACCAGGCTCCAGGGTTTTGCTGGGCGCTCCTTAGCCTATTCCAGGCACTATTTTAGGAACTTTTAGGAGCCAGATATATAGAAAGACACAAGACCAGAGGAAGAAAGGAAAGAAAGAAAAGAGAATTTATTCTCTTGTACATGTCTGGAGGTCTGAAGAGGAAGGAAAGAAGAAAGGGAGGTAGGTAAGGAGGGACAAGTTCCTGGACATTGGCTTAGAGGATGGTAAGGAGAGGATAATCAATAAGCAGAAGAAATAGGATGGTTTCCATAAGGCTAAGTGCTGTGCAGACTCCTAAGCAGGGTGATACAAAGGGGAGTGGCCAAGGGACTGCTCGAGGCTGGAGTCGTTTTCCATTGAAGAGAACTGTGAGCTGCACGCTGAAGGGACCTGCCATGCAAAAAGATCTAGGGACACCCTGTTTCAGAAAAAAAGCCGGGCGTGGTGGCGCACGCTTGTAATCCCCGCGCTTGGGAGGCAGAGACAGGAGGATCGCGCAGGTTCGAAGCCAGCCGCGCGCGCTGCCTTAGGAGACCCTGTTTCCAAACAAAAATGTAAAAGTAGGTCTGGGAGTGTAGCCCGGAGGTAGAAGGGCTTCCAGGAACCCCAGTACCACCAAAAAGAAAAAGAAAAAAGGACTGGCTACAGCAAAGAAGCCAAAGGGACAAGCAACTGCCCTGTGTCTGCGAGGCTGGGAGGAGAGGGTGGAGTAGAGACGGCCCGTGGACACACCAAAGAGTACGGAGAGGCAGCTGGTGCCAGTATCTATGGCCTGGTTTGGGTTATTTTTCCAGATACAAAGAGAAGATTCTTGTTAAAGAAGTTTTAAGCAGGACGGTGATTATCTGATTCCTAGATTTAAAAGATCTCTCCCTCTGTGGTGTGGAGAATGCACTGCAGAGAAAGCAAAGAGTGGAAAGCCCAACTAAGGGACTGCATGAGCTTCTGATATGACAAACCACCATAAATTCAGTGGCTTAAAACAGCCTGTATGCCTGGGCGTGGTGGCGCACGCTTGTAATCCCTGAGCTTGGGAGGCTGAGGCAGGAGGATCGCACAGGTTCGAAGCCAGCCTTAGCTACTTAGTGAGGCTCTCAGCAACTTAGTGAGACCCTGTTTCCAAATAAAATATAAAATAGGTCTGGGAGTATAGCCCGGAGGTAGGCAGCTTCTGGGTTCCACCTCCAGTGCCACCAAAAAAAAAAAAAAAAAAAAAAAACAGCGTGTCTAAGCAGGGCATCATGGTACATGCTTGTGGTCCCAGCATTTGAGAGGCTAAGACAGGAGGATAGTGGTTCGTGGTCAGCCTCAACTACTTAGTGAGGCTCTTTACAACTCAGTGAGACCGTTTCAAAATAAAGAATAAAAAAATAGGGCTGGGGGTATATTCTCAGAAGTACAATGCCCCTAGGTTCCATCCCCAGTACCACAAAAAATGAAATAAAAGAGTAAAAACTAGCCGGGCGTAATGGCGCATGCTTGAAATCACCATGCTTGGGAGGTGGAGACGGGAGGATCGCGCTGGTTCGGAGCCAGCCTCGCTGACTTAAGAGACCCTGTTTCCAAATAAAAAAAAGTATAAAATAGGTCTGGGAGTGTAGCCCAGAGGGAGAAGGGCTTCCAGGAACTCCAGTACCACCAAAAGAAAGAGTAAAAACTAGGGCTGGGGGCGTAGCTCAGAGGTATAATGCCCCTGAGTTCCACCCCCAGTACCACAAAAACAAAATACAAAAAAAAAAACCCAGCATCTATTTAGCCAGACATGGTGGTGCACTTCTGTAATCCCAGTACTTGAAGACTGAGACAAGAAGTTCACAGGTTCAAGGACAGCCTCAGCAAGTAGTGGCTCTCAGCAACCTAGTGAGACCCTATTTAAAAACAAAAAATAAAAAGGGCTGGAGGTGTAGCTAAGAGGTAGAATGCCCCTGGGTTCAATCCCCCATAACACAACACGCGCACATACACACACACACACACACACACACACACACACACACATACACAAGCATGAATCTAGCAGGGCATGGTAGCCCATGCCTATAATCCCAGTACTTGGAAAGCTGAGACAGGAGGATCACAGGTTCAAGGACAACCTCAGCAACCTAGCGAGACCCAGCAACTTAGAGAGACCCTGTCTGAAAAGCAAGAAATAAATAGAACTGGGGGTATAGCATAGTGGTAGAACACCCTTGGATTCAATCCCCAGTACCACAAGAAAAAAAGTATGAACTTATTATTATACATGTCTGGAGGTCAGAAGTCTAAAATCAGTGTGTCTGTACGCCCGTCTTTCATAAATTTTTTTTTTTTTTTTTTTACGAACCATGATCCTCTGGTCACGCTGGGATTACAAGCGTGTGCCACCACGCCCGGCACCTTTCGTAATTTCTTAACCTTCCAGGAGCTACCTGCGTTCTTTGGCTCGGCCCTTTCCTCAAATTACTGTGAGCTCTCACTTCAATGGCCTGTCTCCACTACTGACTCTGTGCTCCTGCCTGCCTCTCTCTTATCAGGATCTTTCTGGATACAAAGACTGATTACCTGGTAATCCAGGTAATCTACCTCAGAATTCTTAAGTCGATCACTTCTGCAGAGTTCTTTAAACTTGGATAACGTTGCTCATAAGTTCCAGGATGAGGCTAGGCAACTCTGGGGCCATCCAGCCTCCCACAGAAGTTGGATAGGGCTTCCAACAGGACTCCTGGGGAAAGAGAAATGAGGGACGACCCATG
Source organism: Muscardinus avellanarius (assembly GCF_963383645.1). NCBI lineage: Eukaryota > Metazoa > Chordata > Mammalia > Rodentia > Gliridae > Muscardinus > Muscardinus avellanarius. The sequence goes on from NC_137798.1 coordinate 4,243,599, forward strand.
GCTTTGTTGTTTTTTTTTTTCCGATACTGAGGATCAAAGCCAGGGGCATTCTACCTCCAAGCTACACCCCAGCCCTATCATTTTATATTGAAACAGGGTCTCTACTTAGTTACAAAGTGCCTGAGTAGCTGATCTCACTGGCCGCCCATGAGCAGCCTCCACAGAGCCCGGGTCTTGGTAAGCTCGGGAGTCAAAGTCCTTGGCCACCTCTAGCTCAGATGCTTAAACTCAGGTGCTGAGGGTGGATGAGAGAGTGGCCCTCTAACCATTTATTTATTTATTTATTTATTTATGGTGGTACTAGGGTTTCTGGAAACCCTTCTACCTCCGGGCTACACTCCCAGACCTATTTTTTATATATTATTTTTGTATTTGGAAACACGGTCTCCTAAGCCAGCAAGGCTGGGGCTTCGAACCTGCGCGATCCTCCTGTCTCCGCCTCCCTAGCCCAGGGATTACAAGCGTGCACCACCATGCCCGGCTTATTTTTAAATTTTAATATTTATTTATTTGCAGGACTTGAGATGGAACCCAGGGGCATTCTACCTCCAACCTACACCCCCAGCCCTATTTTTTCTTCTTTATTTTGAAACAGGGGTTTGCTGAGTTGCAAAGGCCCTCACTAAGTGAACCATGATCCTCCAGTCTCAGCCTCCTGAATGCTGGGATTACAAGCGTGTGCCACCACGCCAGGCCCTCTAACCCTTTTAATTAATTTATTTATTTTGCCTTTCACGAAGACTCCATACAATGTAGGATTACAATAGGCTCAAAAAAAATTTTTTTTTGTGGTACTGTGGGTGGAACGCAAAGGCTTTCTACCTCCAAGCTATACTCCCAGACTTATTTTGTGTGTGGGGGGGGGGTACTGGGGTTCCTGGGAGCCCTTCTACCTCCAGGCTACACTCCCAGACCTATTTTTTATATTTTTATTTGGAAACAGGGTCTCTTAAGCCAGCACAGCTGGCTTCGAACCTGCGCGATCCTCCTGTCTCCACCTCCCAAGTGCAAGGATTACAAGCGTGCGCTACCACGGCCGGCTCCCAGACCTATTTTATATTTTATTTGGAAACAGGGTCTCACTAAGTTGCTGAGAACCTCACTAAGTAGCTGAGGCTGGTTTTGAACCTGTGCGATCCTCCTGTCTCAGCCTCCCAAGCGTTAGGATTACAAGTGTGCACTACCACGCCTATTTTTTGTTTGTTTGTTTGTTTGTTTATTTGTTTTGTGGTACTAGGGATAGAATCCAGGGGCCTTCTACCTCTGGGCTATACCTCCAGACCTATTTTTTATTGTTTTATTTGGAAACAGGGTCTTGCTAAATTGTTGAGGCTGGCCTTGAACCTGCAAACTTCCTGTCCAGCCTCCCAAGCGCTGGGATTACAAGCGTGCACCACCATCCCCTGTTAAATTCAAATCTTAAGGAACCAAAGCCTCATAGGTCAGCTGTACAAGGGCATTGGCCTCCAGTGGGAGGCGGGGAAAGGGTGCTGGATATATGGAAGAAAATATGAAATCACAGAATGAATATACTTGAGATGCATTGTCAGGCTGCCAAAGAACATGAGGGTCATTATCTTGATTTTTATTATTTTTATTTTTTTTAGTGCTGGGGGTAGAGCCCGTACGCCAGTTGGGAAGCGCTTTAACACCAAGCTGCACCCCAGCCCGAGGGTCCTGGATGTAAGTGGAGCCGGCGATGGTGCCTGTGATCTGAGGGTCAGCCGAGATGGTGACTGTTCTGGTCAGAGTTCTCACAGCTCTTAATCCCAAGAGCTGACCACAGAACTGAGAGGAAGATCAATCTGCTTATGGTTTTCCTTGGAGAGCTGAGGCTCAGTCCATGTGAGGCGGGGCCCGCAGACCTCAGGTCCTGGCAGCAGGAAGCAGAGGGAGGGAGAGCACGGGCCTCCCTCTTCACAGTGAGACGAGGAGGGAGCATCCATAACCCCAAGGCCGCACGGCCGGGACCCAGCCCTCCCTCAGCCTAGGCCACCCCAGACAAGCTCCTTACAACCCTGGTGACTCAACTACGTCAGCGCCAAACACATTCACGAGCTCTTCATGGCGTCGTCCATGGTCTACTACAACAATGACCATGTGCTCTGAGCTTCTGTCATCCAGTGAGCACTGAATAATGTTCTCAAGAACCATAGGAGCCGGGCGTGGTGGCGCACGCTTGTCATCCCAGCATTCGGGAGGCTGAGACTGAAGGATCGCGGTTCGCGGACAGCCTCAGCTACTTAGTGAGGCCCTCTGCAACTCAGTGTGAGACCCTGTTTCAAAATAAAGAATAAAAAAAATAGGGCAGGGGGTGTAGCTCGGAGGTCAAATGATTCTGGGTTCCATCTCTAGACCCACACACACAATAAAAAGAACCATAGGAGCTGGGCGTGGTGGCGCAGGCTTGTAAGCCCAGCATTTGGGAGGCTGAGACAGGAGGATCCGGGTTTGCAGCCAGCCTCAGCTACTTAGTGAGGCCTTTGCAACTCAGTGAGACCCTGCTTCAAAATAAAGAATAAAAAAAAGGGGGGAGGGCTGGGGGTATGACTCAGAGGTAGAATGCCCCTGAGTTCTATTCCCAGGACCAGGAGGAAAAAAAAAGTAGAATCACAGGGTAGCTGTGTACCACCATACCCAGCTGGATATTTTGTGGTACTGGTGATGGAACCCAGGGGCATTCTATCTCTGAGCTACATCCCCCATCCCTGTTTTTTATTCTTTGTGTGTGTGTGTGTGTGTGTGTGTGTGTGTGTGTGTGTGTGTAGGGTCTGGGAATGGAACCCAGGGACATTTGACCTCCAAGCTATACTCCCTGCCCTATTTTGTATTCTTTATTTTGAAACAAGGTCTCATTAAGTTGCAGAGGGTCTAAGTAGCTGAGGCTGTCCTCGATCCTCCTGTCTCAGCCTCCCGAATGCTGGGATTACAAGCATGTGCTACCATACCTGGCTGTTTTTAATTCTTGATTTTGAAACGGTCTCACTGAGTTGCGGAGGGCCTCACTAAGTAGCTGAGGCTGGTTGCGAACCTGAATCCTCCTGTCTCCGCCTCCCAAATGCTGGGATAACAAGCATATGCCACCACACACGGCAAATTTTAATGAATTTAAATTAAATTTTGGTGGTGGTACTGGGGTTCTTGGAAGCCCTTCTACCTCCGGGCTACACTCCCAGACCTATTTTTATATGTATTTTTTTTTTTAATTTGGAAACAGGGTCTCTTAAGCCAGTGAGGCTGGCTTCGAACCTGCGCGATCCTGCCGTCTCCACCTCCCAAGCATAGGGATTACAAGCGTGCGCCACCACGCCCGGCTAAATTAAATTTTTAAAAAGATTTTTTATGGTGCTGGAGATTGAATCCAGGGGCTTTCTACCTCCGAGCTACACCCCAGCCCTATTTATTTTTTATTTGGAAACAGCGTCTAAGTTGCTGAGAGCCTCTCTAAGGCTGGCTTCAAATCCGCACTTAATTTTTCAGTCGCACTAGCTGCATTTTAAGGATTCAGTAGCAACATGTGTGCTGGTGCGGTGGCCTCCACCTGGAATCTCGGTACTTGGGAAGGTGAGACAGGAGGATCTCAGGTCCAAGACCAACTTCAGCAACTTAGCAGGACCTTGTTTCAAGGGAAAAGGTAAGGGAGAGTAGCATGGCTTGGAGGTAGAATTTCCCTAGGTTCAATCCCCAGTATCATTAAAAAAAAAAAAAAAAAAAAAAAGCCAGCCAGAGATGGTGGCGCACACTCGTAATCTTAGTACTTGGGAAGCTAAGATAGGAGGGTCGCAGGTTCAAGAACACCCTCAGCAAGTAGTGAGACTCATTAATCTAGCAAGACCCTGTTTCCAAATAAGAATTTTTTAAAAAAAATTGGTCTGGGAGTGTAGCTCAGAGGTAGAATGCCTCTGGGATCAATTCCAAGTACCACTAAAAAGGAGAAAAGAAGCTACGTGTGGCTTGGACATTGCAAACATCCTGTTGGTCAGTCGATAGCAATGAGACTGGCGTATATTAAATGTTTAGTAAATAACATAAGGCAGTGTTATTATCTGTTGACCATATACCTTCCATCATTCGGACATCACCATCCTGATTTCTGCAACTATACTACTATCACCTGTACCAGTTAATATTTTTCTTTAAGTTGAATCTTTTTTTTTTTTTTTTTTTTTTTTTGGTACTGAGGCTTTTTGAACTCAGGGGCATCGTACCTCCAAGAGAAACCCCAGCCCTATTTTAAATATTTTTTGTTATTTATTTATCTATTGCGGTATACGGATTGAACCCAGGGACATTCTAGCTCAAGTACACCCCCAGCCCTATTTTTTATTCCTCATTTCGAAACAGGGTCTCACTAAATAGCTGAGGCTGGCAGTGAACCTTTGGCCCTCCTGTCTCAGCCTCCCAGGTACTAGGATTACAATCGTGCACCACCATGCCCAGCTCCCAGCCCTATTTTTATAATAAAACAGGGTCTCATTAAGTTGTGGAGGCCTCATTAAGTAGCTGAGGCTGGCTGCAAACCTTCGATCCTCCTGTTTTCTGCAACTCCCAAGTACTGGGATTGCACCACCACGCCTGCTTTTAATTTTTATCTTGAAAGTGTCTCACTTGGTTTGATGAGATTTTCACTACTTGCTGAGGCTATCCTCCAACCTGTGACCCTCCTGTCTTCCAAGCACTGAGGTTTCAGGTGCCCAGCCTCGTTGACTCATTTTATACTTTTGGTATGTTTAATGTCATTATCAAAAATGGAAAATCAGTATCATTTGCCATAAATAAAATGAATCATAAAAATAAATACTATGAAATAAAATAATGTTTCCAAATTTAAATCTTTAGATATGCTAGGCGTGGCGGTGCATGCCACTCCTTGGAGACTGAGGCAAAAGAGCACAAGTTTGAGGCCAGCACGGGGACTCTGCAAGACTGTCTCAAGATGAAAAGGGCCGGGGAGTAGCCCAGTGGTCCAGCGCTTGCTTAGCTGTGATCCCCAGGTACACACAAAAAGTTTAGATTTAAAGCTTAAAACAATGGATAAAATGGAGCTAATTGATTTATAAGATTATATCTGAGGGTAAATTCCCCAGTGAGAAAAATGGTATTGTTTATGATCAGTCAAGAATAAAGGTGATTCAGGGCACAATGAAATCAAGAGTTTATATCAGTAAGTCATGGTTAAATTTTGATGTCATCTGACAACCAAAGTTCTAACTTGCAATTACACGTGGGTATGATAATATATCATTAATCAAACTGTAATTTGAATGTGCAATCGAGGTTAATGGCTTTTGGCCCTTGGAGCAGAGACGTGAGAGGCGAGGAGCTGAGCTCCTCCAGGCACCTGCTCCCTCCCCCTCACACTACAACTGCAAGGTGCCCCGCCTCGTGGGCCCTTCAGCTAAGCCTACTTCGGGCCCCTTCCATATACAGGGTTACAACAGGAAGAGAAAAATACCTCACGCGCCCCACTGGCAGCCACCAAAATCCAAAAACGGAGAGCTCACCTGTGTCCTTTCCTCAGACAGAGAACAGTTTAATTTCTTAGGTTTTATAAGTGTTAGGTTTGAATGTGGGTCAAAAATGAGGTCAAGCCAGGCGTGGTGGCGCTTGCTTGGAATCCCAGTACCTGGGAAGCTAAGACAAGAGGACCGCAGCATCTTGGTTAGTAAGACCCTCCACAACTTAGCGAGACCTTGTTTCAAAAATAAAGAATAAGCCGGGCATGGTGGCGCACGCTTGTAATCCCCGCACTTGGGAGGCTGAGACAGGAGGATCGCACGGGTTCGAAGCCAGCCTCAGCTACTTAGTGAGGCTCTCAGCAACTTAGTGAGACCCTGTTTCCAAATAAAATATAAAATAGGTCTGGGAGTATAGCTCAGAGGTAGAAAGTCTCTGGGTTCCACCCCAGTACCACCAAAAAATAAAATAAAATTAAATTAAATTAAAAAATAGGGCTGGGGAGGTAGCTCAGAAGTAGAATGCCCTGGGTTCAATCTCCAGAACCCCCCCCCCAAAAAAAATGAGGTCAAAGGTCTTGTTAAGGTCAGGGTTCATGAGTGTGGTGAGTTCTCTAACACAATTACACCTTGCCTTACCTGGAAAGCACGTGGCGGTCTCAAACAGAGCATGAGTGTCACAGGAGAAGAGACGATTCCATGGAGGATCCAGAGGCCTTCCCAGTGTGGGAGAGGAGAAGCCAGCGGAGGAGTCTTTGGCTTACAGGAAAGAAAAGAATTGAAGCACCGCCAGTCAAAGACAAGAAAGCAGAAAATTTATTTAAGAAAGCAGAAAATCCACGTTCAAGGGCCATCTCCAGAGTGAGGGGTGAGATTTAAGGAGGGGAAGATGCTCTTTTTTTTAAAGGAGGGGAGGGATGGGAGAAAGTGAGAATGACGTCAGTCAGGTAATCACAAAAAGATGTAGCATGTCAGGATCATCTTCTGGGTCCTACTGGAGCCGTCACTGTCTAGCCAATGGGCATCCTTTTTTTTTTTTTTTCAGTCCTGGTGATTGGACCCAGGGGCATTCTACTTCCAAGCAACACCCTTAGCCCTATTTTTTATTATATTATTTATTTGGAAACAGAGTCTCACTAAGTTGAGGAGGGCCTCACTAAGTAGCTGAGGCTGGCCTCAAACCTGTGGGATCCTCTTGTCTCTGGCTCCCAAGTACTGGGATTACAAGTGTGGGTCACCACGCCAGGCTTCAGTGGGTATCCTATTGCTTAAACCAATTCACAGGTGTGATGGCAAACGGTACCCAAGGAAATTATCCTAAGTGGATGGAGTGAGTGGGTCTCCTGTTTGGGCAGTCCCTCGTCCTTCAGGGTCTTTCCTGAGGGCCCTAACAGGGCTCAGGGTAATTAACATAAGTGAGTGAGGAAATATTTGCATATTTCTCAGAAATCTGGGACTGACAGGCCTGGCTTGGGGAATTTTAGCTTGGGACTTCCACACTGAGATTACAAATCGTCAGCCGGGCGTGGTGGCGCACGCTTGTAATCCCCGCGCTTGGGAGGCGGAGACAGGAGAATCGCACAGGTTCGAAGCCAGTCTCGCTGGCTTAGGAGACCCTGTTTCCAAATTAAAAAATACATACATACATACACACATATATATAATATGTATACATTATACTTTATATACATATTATATATATAATATGTATATAAAGTCTGGTAGTGTAGCCCGGAGGTAGAAGGGTTTCCAGGAACCCCAGTACCACCAAAAAAAAAAAAAAAAAATTTACTTCAATCCTTGTGTCTTAGCTTCCACAGCCATAATGGGGATGTCGTGACAGCCTGCCTCACGAGGTCGCAATGCCTCTGATCTGGGCATTACTACCTCCCAGCCACCTTCGCTGAGCTCTTCCCGCTTCCTCCTTGTCAACGTGGACAGCAGAGCAGGGCACGCACGCCCTTGGAGCGGTGCGGCTCGCCACACATGTGCACCTTGCAGACACCGTCCTTGGGCTAGTTCTTTTCAGTCTCACTCTGAGGGAAGCCACACGTTGGGTTCTGAGCTGCCTCACCGAGGCCCAGTGGGCCGACTTTGGTGTCATCTCTGGATAAAGGAGGGCGTCCCTGAAAGGCAGCAGGCAATGGCATTGGGTGGGCTTGGGTTCGGCGGCCAGGAGTAGGGTCCTAAGACTTAAAGACCTCCTGAGTCCGTGGGAAGTGGTTACATCCGGGAGGCGACCCAGGGAAGGCCAGAGGGAAGAGAGAGAGAGTGTGTCCTGGAAGCCTGACACCCTGAGGCCATGCCGAGACACAGCCCCTGGACTGAATCCACTCAGCTACCTATCCTGAGCTACCTATCCCCTTGCCCTTTTCTTTGGTCAGTCAACAGGTGTTTGGTGCAGATCAGGAGACAGCGCTGCTGGACTTCTGGATCCACCCATCTCCAGGGTAATGTCTTGGATTTAAATTCCAGTCCCAAACCGGGCGTGGTGACGCACACTTGTAATCCCAGTGCTTAGGAGGCTGAGACAGGAGGATCACAGGTTCGTGGCCAGCCTCAGCTACTTAGCGAGGCCCTCCGCAACTTAGTAAGACCTGTTTCCAAATAAAGAATAAAAAATAGGGCTGGAGGTGTAGCTCAGAGGTAGAGTGCCCCTGGGTTCAATCTCCAGTACCTCAAGAAAATAATAATAATAATAATAATAAGTGTGTGTGTGTGGGGGGGGGCACTGGGGGTTGAACTCAGGGGCGTTCTACCTCTGACCTATACTCCCAGCCCTATTTTATTTTACTATTTTGAAACAGTATCTCACTAGTTTAAGAGTCAACACTTGCTGAGGCCATCCTCGAACCTGCGATCCTCCAGTCTCTGCCTCCCAAGTACTGGGGTTACAGGCATGCACCGCCAAACTCGGCTCCTCCAGTCCTTTTGAATTTTTCATTTTGAAACAGGCTCTCACCAGTGGCTGAGATTCTTGTGTGCTGTCGAGGCTGGTCTCGAATCCTGTCTCAGACTCCTAAGTACTTGGATTCCAGAACACGCGCCACCATGCCCAGATTATATTTTTTATTTTGAAACAGGATATCACTAAATTTGAGGCTGGCTTCTAACCTGTGAACCTCCAAATCTCAGCCTTTCAAATACTGGGATTCGAGGCCTGGGCCACCACACCTGGTGGCTTTCAGGTTTCAAGGAAATTATCCATGCAAAAGGCTCACAGTCAGCACCAGATAGATAGATGAATTTTCCCATCCTTGTGTTGAGGAGCTAGACTAGATTACTAGAGTCATGTCCACTTTCAATATTCTGAGAACTACAGCTCCTCCCCACCCCCATCCCTTTTTGGATGCCCTAAGGAACTTTCCAGAGCCCTCGGGGTCAGCGATCAGCCCTGGCTTCCCCAGCTCGGGGCCTCCCACCCGGCCAGGCGGCAGCGCCCCTGCAGTGCTCCTCGCCGCCGGCAGGGGGCGCCCTGGCCTCGCGGGACCAGCGCAGCGCAGGCAGCCCCGCCGCCCGCAGAGCTCGCCCACCTTACCCGACCGACCAGACGACCCGAAGACAGTGCTTGTCCTCTTTCAAACACTCTGGGAGGAGACTAGAGCTTTCTACGGAACGGGGTGATTGTCCTTCATTCGTTCGCTCACTGAACGAGCACTAGAAGGAGCAGCGGCGCCTGCCGAACATGAGCCTGGTGCATATGTAATTCATTTTATTTTTGCATGTACTAAATTTCCCAGGGTTTCATTTAGTATGAAATTGGGAAGAGCTGCTGATTATTCAGGAAAACCCAGGCATTGACGCCATCGCTCCTCCTCGGGACATTTGGACTACCATGGTAGACAATCGATGTGGAGGCCGTGACACCGATGGGTCCTAGGCGTGGGTGTCTGTGTGGAACTGCATCCTATGTCTTGATGTGCTGGCACACCTGAGCACGCCCTTGCCCTTGATCTCAATCAATCAATCAATCAATCACTCTCTCTCTAGCACTGTTCTAGGTCCTGGAAGCAGACTGAATTCTATGTTAGAGGAGGGACCGCTTTTTCTCAGCTAACAGCTCATCTGTATTTATTAAGAACACTCAGATCTAAATGATCAGATCTAAGTGATCAGATCTAAGAAGTCTCAGATCTCAAGTCCTCATACCAGTCCTGAGAGGTGAGTGTGGTCTTGGGTCCTTTTTCTGACTCGAGGCCCTGAGGCTCGGGGAGTGAAGTGTCTTGCCTTGGGCCACACGTAGTGGCCAGTGTGGAAACTTGACTCTGGAGGAGCGACTTCAGGGCCCTCGCCAGGCTGCTCTATGCGCCAGGGAGGAGAGTCGCAAGGAGTGTGGGCTGAGGTCTGCCAGGGCGAGGCACCAGGCTTTAGGATGACTTGAGGTGGTGGGAGATGGGCAGACAGTGGTTAGAAGCCAGAGAGGGCACCAGCTCTGACCAGAGTAGAAAAACCTGCCAGGTGTGGTAGCACACACCTGTAATCCCAGGACGAGGGGGGGAGACCAGAGGATTGAAGTTTCAAGGCCAGCCTCAGCAATTTAGACCCTAAGCCAGGCGTGGTGGTGCACGCTTGTAACCCCAGCATTTGGGAGGCTGAGACAGGGGGATTGGGGTTCGCGGACAGCCTCAGCTACTTAGGCCCTGTGCAACTCAGTGAGACTCTTTTTCAAAGTAAAGAATAGAAATTAGAGCTGGGGTATAGCTCAGAGGTAGAATGAGCCCTGGGTCCCATCCCCAGTACCACATAAAATAAAATAAAAAATAAAAAATAAAATCGGGCTGGGGTGTATCTCAGAGGTAGAATGCCCCTGGGTTCAATCCCTAGTACCACCACCACCAACAACAAAATCTCATTTCTGAAGAAGATTCACTGTTTTGTTTGTTTGTTTGTTTGTGGGTCTGGGGATGGAACCCAGGGGCATTCGATCTCCGAGCTACACCCCCTGCCCTATTTTTTTTTTTTTTTTGGTGGTACTGGGGGTGGAACCCAGAGGCTTTCTACCTCCAGGCTATACTCCCAGACCTATTTTATATTTTATTTGGAAACAGGGTCTCACTAAGTTGCTGAAAGCCTCACTAAATAGCTGAGGCTGGCTTCGAACCTGTGTGATCCTCCTGTCTCAGCCTCCCAAGTGCGGGGATTACAAGCGTGCGCCACCACGCCCGGCTCCCTGCCCTATTTTTTATTCTTTATTTTGAAACTGGGTCTCGCTGAGTTGCAGAGGGAATCACTGAGTAGCCGAGGCTGTCCGTGAACCGCAATCCTCCTGCCTCAGCCTCCCGAATGCTGGGATGACAAGCGTGCACCACCACGCCCGGCTGAAGATTCACTTTTTAATTTCTGTAACATGTGAATATGCTGGGTGAGGTCAGGGAGAGACCGTGGCAGGAGGGCCAGGTTTCAGTGCCCTTTTCTATCCCACTCAAGCAGCACTCTGAGCACAAAAGACAAGCGCACCACTGAGCCCCCGACCCTGGGCAGCCCCGTAGCGGCGGCCCATCCCCTGGCGACGCGTCACGGGGCCATCACAGACGTCTCGCACACTCCTTTTTGGAGGAAGCTTAAGTGATTCTCAAGAAAAGACTCCAATGGTGGGATTTCAGTGCTGGGCTGAGGGCGATGCATAGGGATGCCCTCTGCCCGTAGACAATACCCCAAAGTAGCCTCGGGCCCCATGTGCCTGGGAGGCCAGCGTGCATAGGATCGGGTGGGTGATCTTTCCCAGGTTGGCCCCCTCCCGTCCATGATTTCCTTACTGAGCCTCAAGAAGGGGTCCGGCGCACCCCACATTGTATGAGGGGAAACTGAGGCCAAGGCAGGCCTAACTGTTGCTCGAGCGCTCCTACCAGGCGGGAGGTCTGGTGCATGAAGGACCTGCTCCCGCCCTCCTCCTGCTGCCATTTTTCATGGGTTCATTGGACAGGAAGAGAGGAAGAGGGGCCCCTTTGTCCAAGATGATTCTCCTCCCAAAACTTAGGTACAATTAAAGACTCCCCCTCTGATAAGCTAAGTCCTGGTGATAACACCAATAGCTTTAGTGAGTCGCACGTAGCACTAGAGATCCCAATTTTAAATTCCCCACTTAGAAATCAAAGACAAGAGTGTATATACATGTCGTATTACTAGACAGATAGATATGGTTAGCCGGGGTTTCTGTACAAATTACCCAGGTGTCTTCACTCCCAAAAGCAGCGGGCGCTGTTGACTCTTGGCCTCTGTATCATTATTTATCCTTGATTATCCGGGGAAGCCCGCTCCACCTCCCTGATGGCCAACAGGTATAGATTTGTTGTTGTTGATGATGATTTGGGTAGTGGCAATGGAATCCACCAGCATTCTACCTCTGAGCTACACGCCCAGCTCTCTTTTTATTTTGAAACAGGGTCTCACTAAGTTGCTGAGGCTGGCCTTGAACCTGTGATCTTCCAATCTCAGCCTTTCAAGTACTGGGATTTTTATTTATTATTATTATTATTATTATTATTATTATTATTATTAGTGGTGGTGGTACTAGGGTTCCTGGAAACCCTTCTACCTCCAGGCTACACTCCCCGGACACCTGTTTTTTATATTTTTATTTGGAAACAGGGTCTCTTAAGCCAGCGAGGCTGGCTTTGAACCTGCGCGATCCTGTCTCCGCCTCCCAAGTACGGGGATGACAAGCGTGCGCCACCACGCCCGGCTCAAGTCCTGGGATTAAAGGCCTGCGCCACCATGCCAGCACCAGGTACATATTTATGTGGGAAAACTTACACACAATGAAAAGATTCCCCTTCTGACAGGCTACGTCCTGGTAATAACAGCAGTAAATCACTGACTTTACTGAGTCACACGTTGCGCTGATAGAGGCGTGGGGATCTTTCTAGACCAATCTTTTACCTTGCACTTATTCACAGATAAGAAAACTGAGTGCGGTGCAGAGAGGGAAAGCAGCTTGACCAAGGTCACAAACCTTGGTGATGACACAGGCAGGCAGGTGAGGCCTGTGCCCTTCCCTGCCCTCGCTGCCTCTCACCCCTAGCCCAGGCAGCGGGCGGAGGCCATTGGCTCTGCTTGCTGCTACACCCCCAGCCCTTGGTATTTGTTTGGTTCAAAACAAGGTCTCACTAAATTGCCGAGAGTCTCCTCAGTGGCTGAGGCTGGCCTCAAAACTAATCCTCCTGTCTCAGCCTCCTAAGCACTGGGGTAACGGGTGTGCACCCAGCTGCATGGGCTCCTCGTGTTTTGGCAAAGGCAGCCCAGGCAGTCTCCTGACAGGTGGGCTCCCGTGTCAGCTCCACTCTCCCTGGGGAAGGGCCAGGCGTGCTCACACCCCAGGCGCCAGGCTGTGGATTAGAGGCGGCTTCCTGCTTGGCCCTCATCCAAGGCCATTTCACAATGGTGGAAGAGCCCTGGGCCGGGAGGGGCCAGTTGCTGCTCCCTCCACCCCCACTCCAGCTCCCTAAGACCCCCTGGGGAGGACGCCAGCCCTGGCTGAGGTTGGGGTGAAGAGAGCTGCAGGAAGGGCGACAAGGGCGGGGCGGGGCGGGCTGGGAGCCCCCTGCCCACCTGCAGGCAGGCACGCTGGAGGACCCCTGGGGTGGAGGTGCTCAGTTCAGGTCAGCCCCCACGTCTCGCAGGCAAGCTGGGTATTAGTCAGAGGGAAACCTGGGAGGCCAGAGGGCGCAGGCTTGGAGAGGAGGAGGCCTTGTTTAACTCCCTATAATGAGCAGATGTGACTGCTGGGCAGACAGTGCTGGGGAGGGGAGCCCAAGTGCCCCCTTTCCCTTCCCAACATGCCAGTGTCTGGGGTGAACTGCCCAGCTGACAGACATCCAGGCAGAGCCAAGAAAGAGGCTCTGGGGCACGTGGTGCGGGTCCATTGTGCCCTTCCAGTAGGGCCAGCTCTGAGCGCGGCTCCCTGAGAGGCCTGGTTTGAGGACCCCTTGAGGTAGTGGTTAGGGGCCCTGGTTTGAGGACCCCTTGAGGTAGTGGTTAGGGGCCCTGGTTTGAGGACCCCTTGAGGTAGTGGTTAGGGGCCCTGGTTTGAGGACCCCTTGAGGTAGTGGTTAGGGGCCCTGGTTTGAGGTAGTGGGAAGGGACCCTGTAAGTCTTGAAGAGGACACAAACAAACCTAGGTGAAATGTCAAACCACAAGACAAGTGTGGAGAGGTAGGGCTCATGTTCTTGTGCCGGAGGTGGTGGGGGGGTGGACCAAAGCTCAGGGGAGAGAAGGGACGGCACATTTGGCCCTCTGAGGACAGGAGGGGTCTTTTACCTAGGGAAAGGACATGAGGCCGGAATGACCAGGCACCTTCGAGGACAAGACCTGTTTGCACAGGAAGTGGTGAACCCTGAGGCTGAAAATGTGCCCAGCCACAAGACATCCCCGCTGAGCCCCACTCCGGGCGCACCGCCGTCCTCCCTGTCCACGGGCAGCCCCTGGCCTACTGAGGCAGGGAGCTGCAGGAGAGCCCGGCCCCGGAGGTGTGCAGGGAGCTCTGCCTCATGGTGATGGTGGAGGAGCCCTCTGACAACAGGAAGCAGCTGCGGCGGCCGCCAGGGCCCCGCTGGTGTCTTCGCTCTCCTGCCACCCCGCTGCACCCCTGCGGAACACACTGTTCTTCAAGGCGCTCTGGGGACAGAGGGCCACACCTGCTCCCAGGTCGGTTTGGATGAGCCCCCATCAGCCCAGGCGGGAGCCCAGCAGGGCAGGGTGAGGCTCAGCAGCCCTCCTCTCCCACGCTCCGCCTGCCCAGCCCTGCTGCAGTTTACTGGTGCAATGAAACCAAAAACAAGAGTTTTGGGGATGTGGAGGCTGGATGAATACCTCTTCTTGGAACTCCAATCACGTCTTAAAATAGGACCTAAACTCCAGGTCCCAAATTCTTTGTACTGGGCATCGAACCCAGGGGTCCTCTACCACTGAGCTACATCCCCATTTGTTTTTTCCTGTACTGGAGTTTGAGTCCAGGGGCATTCTACCTCCATGCCACACCCCCTGCCTGTTTTTTTTCTTTATTTTGAAACAGGGTCTCACTGAGTTGCAGAGGGCCTCACTAAGTAGCTCAGGCTGTCCGTGAACCGCGATCTTCCGGTCTCAGCCTCCCAAATGCTGGGATTACAAGCGTGTGCCACCATGCCCGGCTTCTATTTTTTGTTCTTTATTTTGAAAGAGGGTCTCACTAAGTAGCTGAGACTGGTCGAGAACCTGGATCCTCCCGTCTCAGCCTCCCAAGTACTGGGATTATAAGTGTGCGCCACCACATCTGGCTTACATCCCCATTTTTATTTTTTTATTTTGAGACAGGCTTTTGCTGAGTTGCAGGGGCTGGCCATGAATTTGTAATCGTGTATGCACAGCACATGGCTCCTGGTCCCAAATTCCAAATTGAGTGAGGACACTGGTTAGGACGTGATAAGTAAAATAAAAAATTAATGTGAGTAAAATAAAAAATAATGTGAGTACGGCGGAGTGTGAAAAATATGAGAGAGGTCCGGTACACGTGGCATGTAAAGTTTTAATGGCACGGCTCTCCCGGGAATCAGGGCGAGGCACTGTGGGGCCCGCGCGCCTGTCCGAAGCTTGAGGATGCGGGCTCTCCTTTTAAAGGCATGCATCTCGCGAGATGAGGGTTTACTCGCAGGAACGCCCAATTCTCGCGGGGGTTTCAGCCCCTCCCTTGCCCTGCAGAGGTCATGTGACACAAAGTCACATGAGTGCAGGACCCAACTTAACATTCCGGCCTTTTGATGGTAGGGATAAAGGATGACGATTGGACCCTCTAGCTTCTTCCTGCTGTCAAGGGGCGTCGTCAGGGACCCCAGACAGG
Source organism: Muscardinus avellanarius (assembly GCF_963383645.1). Lineage (NCBI taxonomy): Eukaryota > Metazoa > Chordata > Mammalia > Rodentia > Gliridae > Muscardinus > Muscardinus avellanarius. The sequence continues at coordinate 4,258,867 of NC_137798.1, forward strand.
GAGGAGTCGGGAGTCCAGTCCCTCAGAAGGGGGTGCAGGTGGGTGCATAGCTGCAGTGCGAATTGGAGGTTACCCTGGACAGCTTAGTGATGTGCGCTTGAGGAGGCTTGAACAGGCAAGGGCTATTAAAGAAAAAAACAAATCATGAGATTGAGCAGGCGACCAAAAAGGAGACTGGCTTACTCAGTACCTGGAGAGCTACCCTGAGCTGGCAAAGAGGATGGAGGTTGAGGGATCCAGGAGCCATCAGTCTTCAGCCAGGCTGAGTAGGGCCAGCGGCGGGGCCTGGTCTGGAAAGGTGCTCCCCCTGTGTTGAGGCACCTGGGGCTCACCCTTTTCCAAGGGCACTGTTCCAGTGGCCCTCCTGGCCACACGCCGAGCAGTCTGATTGGTAGGCGTGGCTTTGCCCCACTTGAGGCAGGCTCCTGGAGGTAGTCGTTGTTGCAGTCCTCCACACCTAGGTGGTGCTCCAGAGGGCTGAGCCGCCACCGCCAGCCGAAGGGCAGCTACCAGGGATCTGCTTTTTGGCAAAGTCGGAGTATACGCTCCATTTCTGCCTGTTTCTCTCTGGAATTAAAACTTCAGATGCCATGTTAAGGTTCTGTCAGCTGCGACGGACCTACACTCACACACAAAGAGCGTGTCCCAGGGCGGGTGTCCGGCAAGAATGGCAACGCGGACTCCACACGGGCAGACAGAGAGTGTCGCCCCAGCCCCGGCCTGGCGTTTCCCGCAGCACCTAGGGCACACCTGAGCGGGCCGCCCAGCAAAATTGCAGTCTGGCGCGGGCCAAGATGGTGACTGTGACATCACCAGGCAACGACTACGCGCTATCACAAAATGGCAGCTGGCAGGAAAATAAATGGAAGATGATGGGGGAGAGCATTTGGAGGGATACCAGACCGCTTATAAAAGTTCCTAACTATTCCTGGGCCACCACAACCCATTTCCCAACTCGTATCAAGGCAGACAGGCTCTCAGGGCATCTGATAGTATAAAGGTTCGACTCCCCATAATTGGTTCGCGGGCGGGAACGAAGAACAGGAAATGGGCGTCCCCGATTTCCCTGCTCAATCGTTCGGAAACAGAGGTTAAGAGATAGGGAAGAACGTCTTCATTCCTTCTCAAAACCGGAGGATGACCTGGTCATCCGCAGGGTGGTCCCAGTGGACCGGGGGACAATGGGTCACCAAGCGCTTGGATTTGGGGGTCCCAATGGACCGGAAGATCCAAGTCCAGAACCTGCTAACCAAGGGAAGGAGGCAGTTTACCGGAGTGAAGTGTTGCCAGCCAGCACTGGCTGCGAAAGAAGCGCTGAGAAGCTGCTGGGGGCGCGGTGGAGCTGGGGCACGCAGATGCCGGTGGCTGGTGTGGACGGCACTGACGGCTGGCGCAGGTGGGATCAAACGGTGGCACGCAGGCGGCATGGCTTGCCCAGTTTGCGGCGTGGAGACAAAATGGCTTCCAGGCATGCGGCAGTCGCTGAGGCTGGGCCCCGAGGAGCACCGCCAGTGAGCCTGGCTTGGGCGGGTGAAACGGAGCAGCAGCAGCGAGTAGAGCTACGCCTGGCGCGGGTGACTGTGGTGGACACCGAAGCCGGCTGTGCGCCGCCCAGTGAGCCTGGCTCGGGGCAGGCGGGGCAAACCGGCCAGAGGTCCCGGCGGTGACTGGAGCGCCGAGCTGGAACGGCGGTTTTAGGAGGTCCAAGCAGCAGGCAGAGGTCCTGGCCCGTGCAGGAGGTCAGCAAGCAGAGCAGGTGCCAGCATCACCCAAGGAGCCTGGCTCCGGGCGGGTGGAACTGGCAGCCTGGCGGCCGGCGGAGCCTGCACGCCCCGGCAGTGGTGGCCGCGGCCGCGGTGGCAGTGGAAGATGGCCGTTGGCACTCCAGAAGAGAGCACGTGGGCAGGAAAAGATGGCCACCGGCTCTCAGCAGAGCTTGGGGCTGGAAAGATGGCCACTGGCTCTCAGCAGAGCGCAGGGCCAGAATGGTGGCCGCAGACTCTCAGCAGAGTGCGGGATCAGAAAGATGGCCACCGGCTCTCAGCAGAGCGCGGGGCCGAAAAGATGGCCGCAAGCTCTCAGCAGAGCTCGGGGCTGGAAAGATGGCCGTGGACTCTCAGCAGAGCCCGGGGCGGGAAGAAGGCCGCCGGCTCTCCTGGAGAGCGCGGGGCTGGGGAAGAAGGCTTATGGTCCAGGCAGGCACGGGGTGGCAGCGACGGCAGTGGTGGGAGCAACGCCTGCAAGCGGAGCGCTGGTGTGGGACCTCACAGTCGAGCTGCTGGCGGGTCGGAGAGTCCGGGGCTCAAAAAGAGAGTAAAAATAAAAAGAGAAAAAAGAAGAAAATGGGGAGGGACCCAAGAGTTCTCCCGGTTCGGCACCAAATGATAAGTAAAATAAAAAATTAAATGCGAGTAAAATAAAAATAAGTGAGTACGGCGGAGTGTGAAAAACACGAGAGAGGTCCGGTACACGTGGCATGTAAAGTTTTAATGGCACGGCTCTCCCGGGGATCAGGGCGAGGCACCGTGGGGCCCGCGCGCCTGTCCGAAGCTTGAGGACGCGGGCTCTCCTTTTCAAGGTATGCATCTCGAGAGATGAGGGCTTACTCGCAGGAACGCCCAATTCTTGCGGGGGGGGGGGGTTTCAGCCCCTCCCTTGCCCTGCAGAGGTCATGTGACACAAAGTCACATGAGTGCAGGACCCAACTTATCAGGACGACTACAGAAAGAGCAAGGGATTGGAAGTCAAAGCACTAACTAGGCAGCCGTGTGACCTTGAACAAGCCCCTCCTCTAGCTGGGGTTCAGTTTCTTCCTCTGCAACATGGAGTTAGAACTGATGAACTCTCAGGATCCGTGTGTGTGTGTGTGTGTGTGTGTGTGTGTGTGTGTGTGTGTGTGTTACTGGGGATTAAACTCCCAGGTATTCTACCTCCAATCTACACCCTCATCCCTATTTTATTTTTATTTTGGAACAGGGTCTCACTAGGTTGCCGAAAGTCTCATGGCTTGCTGAGGCTGTCCTTGAACTTGTGATCCTCCTGTCTCAGCCTCCCAAGTACTGGGATTACAGGCATGTACCACCATTCTTGGCTGCTTTCCAGTTTTAAAATGTGATACTGAGCCGGGCGTGGTGGCACACGCTTGTAATCCCCGCGCTTGGGAGGCGGAGACAGGAGGATCACGCAGGTTCGATGCCAGCCGTGCTGGCTTAAGAGACCCTGTTTCCAAATAAAAATATAAAAATAGGTCTGGGAGTATAGCCCTAAGGTAGAAGGGTTTCCAGGAACTCCAGTACCACAAAAGAAAGAAAGGAAGAAAGGAAGGAAGGAAGGAAGGAAGGAAGGAAGGAAGGAAGAAAGAAAGGAAGGAAGGAAGGAAATAGGGCTGGGGGTGAGCTCGGAGGTAGAATGCCCTGAGTTCCATCCCCAGTATCGCAAAATAAATAAATAAATAAATAAATAAATAAATAATCAATCGAACTTCATAGAAGATTCCCAAGATTTGGTGAGGAGGAGCCAGAATCCTTCCAGGTACCTTGAGGCCATTACTTAAGTCACACCCCACCACAGGCTGGGGAGGCGGCGCACTGGAGAGCAGGTGGTGGGGTCCAGGAATAACTAGGAAGGACAAATCCCGACCCTCCCAACTCTAGGTCCACTTCAGCTGCGCCTTAAAACCCCTTCAAGTTTCAGGAACTATGCCTTTCGTTTCAGTGCAGGGGAAGGAAAACGTTTCCCTTTGTAGGCTTCTTCATTGAATCTACGAAAGAACTAAGAGCAGACAAGATTTACAGGAGAAATGATACACAAATTTAATATTCTCACGGGGCATCACAGGGAAAAAAGGAAATAGCCAATAAGTCAGTAAGATCTAGAAGTTTATATACCCTCTTCATGATGGTAGTGGGGGGTGCCGGCAGCTTAGAGGAGAGTTAGTGATTTGCTGGACAGATGAATGGGCTCTCAGAAAAATAAATGATTAGCCGGGCATAGCGGCACACATCTGTAATCCCAGAATTTGGGAGGTTGAGACAGAAAATCACAGGTTTGAGGACAGCCTCAGCAACTTAGCAAGACTCTGTTTCACATTTACAGAAAAAAAAAAAGTCAGCCGGGCGCGGTGGCGCGCGCTTGTCATCCCAGCATTCAGGAGGCTGAGACCGGAGGATCGCGGTTCGCGGACAGCTACTTAGTGAGGCCCTCCACAACTCAGTGAGACCCTGTTTAAAAATAAAGAATAAGAAAAAAAAATTGGGCAGGGGGTGTATCTCGGAGGTCAAAGGCCCCTGGGATTCATCCCAGACCCGCAAAAAAAATAAAAATAAATAAATAAATAAATAAAAATTAAAAAATAGGGCTGTGGGTGTTGCTCAGAGGTGGAATGCCCCCTGTGTTCCATCCCTTGGAGCCTCAAAAAAATGAAAAAAATGAGCCGGGCGTGGTGGCGCACGCTTGTAATCCCTGCCCTTGGGAGGCTGAGACAGGAGGATCACAGGTTCAAAACCAGCCTCAGCTACTTAGTGAGGCTCTCAGCAACTTAGTGAGACCCTGTTTCCAAATAAAATATAAAATAGGTCAGAGAGTATAGCCTGGAGGTAGAAAGCCCCTGGGTTCTACCTCCAGTACCACCAAAATAATAATAATAATAATAATAATAATAATAATAATAATAATAAATTAAAAATAAAAATAAATAAATAAAAATAAAATTGTTCTGGGGGTTTAGCTCAGAGGTAGAATGCCCTTGGGTTCAATCCCCACTGCCACAAAATATAAAAATAAAAAATTCCTAGGTAATGAGATTCCCTGGAGAAGATTCGTGACAGTTAAGCTCCTTTGCGGATTGAGCATTAGGCAAATAAAGGAAGTTCAGAGAAAGCCCTGCCTTGAATTGGCTCCCCACCAAGGCCCTCCGTTTGAAGTACTCAGCACACCAAAGTGGCATTTGGGGGTGGCAATCCCTGAATTTTTTTACAGCCCAAACTTGACCCCTCAAATACCCATGCCAGCAGAGATGACTCTGTCCTCCTAGGACCCAGGCTGTGCAGAGACCCGGGGATGGGAACAGGCGGGATGCGGGGGACCAAGGAGCACAGGAACCGTGCTCTTTCTGACACCAGATCCAGGGCCGGCAGCTCAGACTAGTCCCGTGTTGGGAGTGACGTGGGAGCCAGGGCCCTCGCAGGCCGGCCGGCTCACCTCTGACAGCCTCCGAGGCGCTCCTCTGTGCCTCCTCCAGGCTCCCCAGGTGTCTCGGGTCGAATGGACTCTGAGCTGTCCTCGCAGGAGCCACAACCCCTGGCCCTTGGAGGCGGCGGCTTCAGGGAAGGGTGGAGTGTGCGAGGTGGAGGGTGTGGGAGAAGGGAACAGGCTGTTCTCTATTGGCCATGTCTGCAGGGCTGCACCCTGCCAAGTGCAAAGTTGGCAAAAAGCAAGAGAGAGAGAGGAAGAACAAGGTCAGACCAGGCTCTGGTGTGGTGATTCTCAGCGGCAGCCCAAATCCAGGCAGACCTGGGGCTTGGCCTCTCTGCCCTGTGTGTTTGTGCGCATGCGCGCGCGCAGGTACACATAAGAGTGGGTGTGTTGTCAGGCTTGGGTGAGCGCTGGCAATCACAGCAGAGAAGATGCCAAAACTGTATCTATTGCCAAGGCCAGCGGTGCTGAGCGCCACAGCACCAGAGCCCGCCCTCCCAAGGTACTGTACCAGCATTGGGAATGGCTTGGGAAGATTCGAGAAAGCTATGATTATTGATGTATTCCAAAAATTGGGTGAGGGGCAAATCTGTGCAAGGACTCGGTTTCTGCCTAAAAGCAGGCAACTATTCCAATGTAAATTATCCTAGCTAAAAGTATTTAACAGGTCCATAGGAGAGGAGAGCTAGGCCTTTATCTAAAGACAGATCTACATGATTGGATAAGCTAGCTAAGATGGAAGGAGGGGTCGACCTTTGTGAAAGGAGACATCTCGCCACACCTGGCTGGGGGAGGTACCTTACAGGGACGTTCACTACGTCAGAATTATATAAACAAGATGGAGGTCATGGGTATAAAAGGCCGAGTCCACGTGGGATCCCTTTGATGTATTCATTTCGAGTCACCCCACCATGCCACTCTGGCATGGGGCTGTATTTCTGTTTTCTGTATTTCTACCTTTCTAACAAACTTCTTTAAATCTTCAGCAACTGTCCAAACTATGTATATTTATTCTTAGCTTAGGACAAGAACCCGTGTTTTTTTTTTTTTTTTTTTCTGTTTTTGGTCGTTTTGGGTTTTGTTGTGGTTTGAGGGAAAGTGTGTCCGGGACCCTAGCAGGGGTCCCCGGGAACAGTTCCCCCACAACCATACTCTCCCAAACCGTAACAGCACCACTTCCCAGGCGAATGGAGAGGCTGAAGGAGGTCTTTACCTTCAGGAGCGCTCAGCCAGGCCAGCCCTAACCTCACTGCAGAGCAGCCTCCACGCCCATCTGCCGGACACTATAACCAGGTGCCTCTTCTCCAAAGGTGAATGCTGCCTAGCAGGATGATACCAGGTGGAAGTGTTGGGGCAGGCCTGTAAAGCCAGTACTTAGGAGGCTACGGGGGAAGGATTACACGTTCAAGGCCAGCCTCAGCCTTTTAGCCAGACCCTATCTCAAGATAAAAAATAAAAAAAGGCTGAGGCAGAATGTCCCTGAGTTTAATTCCCAGTACAAAAAGAGTGATAATGGAGCGTGGTGTGGTGGCCCTAGTCTGTAATCCCAGCACTTGGGAGGCTGAGACAGGAGGGCAGAAGGTCAAGGCTAACCTCAGCAATTTAGCAAAACCCTCGGCAACGCAGACCCTGTTTCAAAATAAAAAATAAAGAGAACTGAGTGTAGCTCAGAGGTAGGATTCAATCCCCGGTGAGGAGGGAAGGAGGAATGGAAAGAAGGAGGGGAGGAAGGAAGAGAATCATACACCAGCAAGGACGCCCAGGCAGCAATGTTCCTACCGAGTAATGAGGGGAGTGGACTTTGAAGGGAAGAAAGAATTTGGAAAAGCTGGAACTATGGGTATGGGGGAAAGAGAGACATTTCAAACCGGAGATGGGTTAGGGATGCTTAAGACTCAGAGGGAAGGTTACAAAGAGGCCTCCGGGTTTCTCACACCAGCCGGGTACCCGCAGCTCAATTTAGGGTCCCTTCTCACACCAGCAGAGTCAGTGTCAGATCCATGAGCCAGAGGGCAAAGTCCCACGGAGACCGCTCTTACTCCAGATGTCAGGCAAGGGGGTCCCCAGGCTACTTACAAAGCTGGGCCTCTCACTGCTTCGATTAAGATTTGATCATTAAGCCGGGCGTGCTGCCACACACTTGTAATGCCAGCATTCGGGAAGCTGAGACCAGACCTTCCGGGACAGCCTCAGCTATTTAGTGAGGTCCTCCGCACCTTAGTGAGACCGGGTTTCAAAATAAAGAAAAATAGGGCAGGGGGTGTAGCTCGGAGGTCCAATGCCCCTGGGTTCCATCCCCAGACCCGAAAAAAAAAAAAAATTGCTAATTTGCCAGATGTGATAGTACACATACATCTGTAATCCCAGACTTGGGAGGCGGAGACCGGAGGGTTCCAGGTTTGAGGCCAGCCCCAGCAACTTGGCAAGGCCCTGAGCTACTTAGCAAGACTCTATTTCAAAATAGAAAATAAAATAGGGTCGAGAGTATAGCTCAGAGGTAGAACGCCCCCGGCGTCAATCCCTAGTAACCCCCCAACACACAGGAACAATAATGACTCACAGAACTCACTGAACACACCAAACTTCCAGTCTTATTATGAAATATGACTGAGGAAGAGACCTAGGCAGGTTGGGAGGGAGGGACGGCGGAGGGAAGCTGATTGACGTCTCAGCAATCCCGTAAGGTCACCTGACCAGTGCATCTTTACAACAGGAAGCTCCTCCCACTTTCCGTGTCAGAGTCTTCTCTCTGGGGCTCCATTCCGTGGGCATGGCTGATTAAACCATAGGCCATATGCTGAACTCCGACTAGAGCGTCGCCCCTCCCCAGAGCTGGGGTAGAGTGGGGTGGCGGGAGGGGTGACGTTTCCAATGCTCTGGTCACCTGCTTGGTCTTTCTGGCATGGTCGGTTCCCCCCTTAAAATAGTCTAAGAGCCAAGCCGGGCGAGGTGGCATATGCTTGTAATCCCTGCACTTGGGAGGCTGAGACAGGAGGATTGCACGGGTTCGAGGCCAGCCTCAGCTACTTAGTGAGGCTCTCAGCAACTTAGTGAGACCCTGATTCCAAATAAAATATAAAATAGGTCTGGGAGTGTAGCCCGGTGGTAGAAAGCCTCTGGGTTCCACCCCCAGTGCCCACCAAAAAAAAAAAAAAAAAAATAGTCTAAGAACCACTGTGAGTCCCACATTTGCACAAACTCAGGTGTGGTGGAATGGACTCATTCTGAAACGAGACACTATAATTTAGGAAATGCCGAGGGTTTTAGAAAGGGGCAAAGACTGAGGGGCTTTCTTAAAGTATACCATAGATTGACACGGACCGTTTCTGTAAGGTAAAGAAGCGGGTGGAAATGTAGGACAGGACAATTTATGAGGTCAGAAATTGATGGCATGGGCTTACAAAACGAGACCCCCAAAGTATGGTGCTCTGGCGTGCTAATCTAGGCGCTAACGCTGCGCTCTCGAGGTCTCTCCCGCCTCCCCACCCAAGCCCGGCCTTTTCTCGCCATCTTCTTTCTGCCCAGAAGCACAGAGAGGGACTTTTTCTGAAGCTCCATTATCTGCCCGAACGTCCCACCTGCCAAAGAGGAACACCGTCGCTTTCAGTCTTTTTACTGAAACTTCATTAACCAAGAAAGATTAAACTCCTGTCACAAGGAATGAGACTGAAAACCAAACACGGCCCCGAGGCCCGAGGCCCTGGTCCCAGACCACTGTCTGTCCTGGCCACCCATCCCTTCTAAAAAGCCTTTACCCCTCTAAATTGCCTATGGTGCCCCTCACTTCCTTCTCCCCGATAACGAGGGTACGTAAGCCTCAGCCGTCTGGCTCTTGTTTGAATGTTCACATTTTCTATGGCTCCTGTGCACATGTGCACATTAAGACATCTGTGTGCTTTTTCTCCTGTGAATCTGCCCGTGGTCGGTTGATTTTAGCAGACTCTGTTATGGAACTCTCCGGAGAGAGTTTGAACTTCCCCACGGGGTCAGGGAGGAGCTGTCTCCCCCTCCTGAGGAAGCAGGGAGTGGAAAGCCTTGGAGACAGCGGCCTCACTCCACCATCTTGGCCCAATCTTCGATTTTTTTTATCCCTCTGCCCCAACACCGTTGCATCTGGTGGGAGGAAGCGTCCCCCAGTTTCGGCTCTGGCACCAACCTTCCCACGGCTCAGTCTGCCAGCTCAGCCTGTGACATCTTCCCAGCTCAAATGCCATCTCCCTTTCAAGGTTGCTGAGGCTGGCCTTGAACCTATAATCCTCCAGTCTCGGCCTCCCAAGTAGTGGTGTGCGCCACCACACCAGCCGATTGCCCCATTCTAGAAGCTTCCCTGATCACTCCTGTGGGAAGTGGCCCTGCCCTGATTTCTGGACCCTTTGAATCAGTCTCCCACTGCCCCACAGGAGCTATGAAACAACCATATTGCGATTCACGTCCTTCTCTCTCCGATTTGATCCTAAGCACCTTGCCTGGGTACCCTTCATTCTTCATTGCAAACAAGCATCGTGTGTGTGTGTGTGTGTGTGTGTGTGTGTGTGTGTGTGTGTGTGTTTGCAGGTCTAGGGATGGAACCCAGGGGCATTCAACCTCCGAGCTACACCCCCAGCCCTATTTTTTATTCTTTCTTTCTTTAGGTGGTACTGGGGTTCCTGGAAGCCCTTCTACCTCCGGGCTACACTCCCAGACCTATTTTTATATTTTTGAAACAGGGTCTTTTAAGCCAGCACGGCTGGCTTCGAACCTGCGCGATCCTCCTGTCTCCACCTCCCAAGCGCGGGGATCACAAGCATGCCCCACCGCGCCCGGCTATTCTTTATTTTGAAACTGGGTCTCACTGAGTTGCAGAGGGCCTCACTAAGTAGCTGAGGCTGTCCGTGAACCGCGATCCTCCACTCTCAGCCTCCCGAATGCTGGGATGACAAGCGTGCGCCACCACGCCCGGCTGCATCATGTGTTTTGTATAAGACATCCGTTAGCATCATGGCGCTTCCTCTGCCCTTGAAGAACTCGGTGCCTTCCCTTGCAGAGACTCTGAATAGACAGCGGGAAACATCTGTGCCTCTGAATGGAGAGTGAATATCTCCTGCCAGGCTGTGAGTTCCTCCAGGGCAAGGACATGTGTCTGAGTCCCAGCCTCAGCGCAGCCTGACAGGTGGAGCCTGCCTAACGCGTGTGCAGAATGAACTCAGCTCCTCCCAGAGCTCCCACTTCTGCCACATTTAGGAAAAATCAAGAGAGAAGGAGGGTGAGTTCTTCTGTGAAGAGTAAGAAGGCAGTTGGGGCAGGAGGAGGACTGAAAGAGCGAGGACTGCCCTTTCCCTCGGACCCGGCCTCCAGGATCCTGGCTCCCAGGAGGCGCCCCGCCAGCGGGCAGGTGGGCTGGCAGGACGGGAAGGCGGGCCAGCGGGCAGCCAGGCAGCTGGGCAGCATTAAGCATCACGCGAGCCTCTGGGGACGCGGAGCTGGAATGAGCTGTGCTGGGAATGGTGTGAAAGCTTTCCCCTTGAATGGCTTCCAGCCCCTCTGACAACCCCTGAGCATGCCCAGGCCCTGGGGAGCTGAGGCTTACTCACACTAATGCTTCCCACCCGGAGCGGGAGCCCCGAGAACAGCCTGCTCAGCCACCAGCTGCCCCGAGGCTGGGCTTGCTGCCCTCACCGGGAGGGCAGACGGGTGGGGTGAGCGACACACCTTGGAGATGAGGCCCCCCAGGCAAAGCCCCATGACATGATGCCAAGGTCTCTCAGCGGCCTCAGGAGCCGCCCAGTCAGGGCCTCTGCAGGCTTTAGGACGGCCGAGGCAGGGCCTCTCTCCTGCCCGGTCCTCTGGCCTTTCTGTGGCCGATGCCCTCAAGGCCCACACTCCTGTTGGGAATGGTTGGACATGCTCCCCAGCTTCTCGGGGAAGCCACAGTTTGGGAATGGAAGGCTTTCTCCCAAGAAATAGTTAACGCACTCCCCTTCCCCCAGGCCCTTGCACCTGCAGGCTGCGGTGTGTGGTTTCCCACGGCTGCAGCTGCTCCGCCACAGCCCCCTCCCTCCGAGGGAACCTGAGAGGCCCAGAGCCCAGGCTCCTGGGAGGGGCCCCTCACCCTCCCGTCCAGCTGCCGGGGCGGCATGGGAGGGCCTCGCAGCCCCGGCCTGGACCTGCCACAGGGACGGCTCCAGTTGAGTGACCCATCTGAGGTCTTTGGCTTTAGTGCCAAGGCAGAGATTCTGGCGGGGGAGGTGGGGACAGTTCGCTGAGAAGGGAAACTGGCCGCAGGCCCTGGCCACAGGGCCTCCCCCTGGGCCCTCGCTTGCCCGCACTCTGCTGACTTCTGGGAGAAGCTGCTCGGCCTCCATGGTATAGGCTTGGCGCTCTCCCAGCCTGGTGCGACCTAGAGCTCCAGAAGGAGAGGACGAAAAGTATGGCAAAGACCGGAAGGAGACCAGCAGTGAGGCCTTGAGCGCACAGGCCAGGGCTCTGGGCAGCCTGTTCTTGGTCAAGGGCAGATGGCCACAGAGCCCTGGACAAAGACTCACTGCCCTCTGGGCTTCCCGGACAGCTCTGGAAGGTGCTCACGGGAGGCAACGAGGCAGCGAGTGCCAGGGCGGCCCCCTGGGCTGTCTCCCAGGATAGAAGTAGCAGGCCTGGAGGCTGAGCTGCCTGACAGCCTGCATGTGCCCCGCCCTCGGGCTGCCGGGCACGCACTCAAGTCCTAGGGGGACATCTGGCTGATGGCATCCAGGGCGCTCCTCCCAGGTCACAGCCTGGAGATATGGAGGGGTGGGAAGGCAGATCTGACAGGCGCTCTGACAGGGCCCAGGCCTCAGCTGATCTCACATCCCGCTCCAGGCCAAGTGCTTCAGGCCCTGCCAGCCCCTGTAGCCCCAGCTCAGGGCTTTGGAGACCCCTAGACAGCAGAAAAGCCCCGAGGCCTCCTCAGAGATACCTCCCCACTCAGAGTAGGAAGAGGGAGGCCCTTTTGGCAAAGGAGGCACGAGAGGAAATGGACTACCCATCTGCAGAACCCCTGGCTCAGGCCGTTGGGGGGGAGGAGAGCGCCCAGCAGAATTTGCCTTCAGTCAGCTGGCTGCAAGGCCGCAGCCAGGTCTGAGGAGGAAGGGCACCTGGGCGGGCACGAGGCAAGCCTCCGTCAGGGTACAACTGACACCACGCATTCGGCCAGCAGTGCCAGGTCTGCTCTGTCCCAGGCCACCCTGGGTCCAGGCACCGCAGGGCGCCCGGCCGGCAGGGAGCGCTGGGTTCTGGCTGGGAGCTGAAGCCAATTTACCACTTGCCCGCAGGTGGATAGAGTACAGCGTGGAAGAGAGCTTTGAGCTCCTGAGAACGCGGCCAGAGGAGGCCGGTGACAGGCGATTCTGCCCGCACTGGACAATCGCCGCGCCCTAGACTTGCATTCACTCCATGTGGTGTCCAGATTACACGCGTTGAGAAAATCCCGGCCGTCGCAGGGGGATCATGGCTCACACCTGCGCTGCCCCGGTGCCCCAAGCAGCGCTGCCATGTCCTCTGCGCTTGAGGCCATCACTGTGGGCCCAAATCCTTCTGCTCACGTGCTTACATTTCATTCAGCTAACCCGGAGGGAGTACTTACTGTGCGCCCGCCCTCTTGGCGGTGTTGGGAGCCCCCTGATGATTGAAATGGAGCCCTGGTCCTTGGTGACACACCCCAAAATCACAGTCAACATCACAGGCCATTCTCTGCACCCAGACATGACTCCTCAGCTTCTGGGAAGAAAGACTTAAGGTTCTTAGATGAGAATCCCCAAACAAGATTGTGAGATATATATGTAAGACATATATATATGTGTGTGTGTATACATATATATGTAAAATGTGTGTGTATATACAGATATATGTAAAGTGTGTGTGTGTGTGTGTGTGTGTGTGTGTGTGTGTGTAGCACTGGGGATTGAACCCAGGGGCATTCTACCTCTGAGCCACATCCCCGGCCCTATTTTTTTTTTTTTTCTTTTTTTGTGGTACGGGGGATGGAACCCAGGAGCATTTTATCTCCAAAGGACACCCCATCCCTATTTTTTATTCTTTTTTTTTTTTTTTTTTTTTTTTTTGCAGGTTTGGGGATGAAACTCAGGGGCATTTGACCTCCAAGCTTCACCTGCCCTATTTTTTATTCTTTATTTTGAAGCAGGGTCTCACTAAGTTGCAGAGGGCCTCAGTAAGTAGCTGAGGCTGTCCGCAAACCGCTATCCTCCAGTCTCAGCCTACCTGATGCTGGGATTACAAGCATGCGCCACCACGCCCGGGTTTTTATTCTTTTTTTTTTTTTTTTTTTTTTTTGGTGGTACTGGGGTTCCTGGAAGCCCTTCTACCTCCGGGCTACACTACACTCCCAGACCTATTTTTATATTTCTGAAACAGGGTCTCTTACGCCAGCGCGGCTGGCTTCGAACCTGCGCGATCCTCCTGTCTCCGCCTCCCAAGCCCTATTTTATTATTTTTTTCAGTACTGGGGATTGAACCCAGGGGCATTCTACCTCCCAGCTATACCCCCAGCCCTATTTTTTATTCTTTATGTGGAAACAGTTGGAAATAGGGTCTCACTAAATAGTGGAGGGCCTCAGTAAGTAGCTGAGGCTGGCTTCAAACCTGCGATCCTCCTGTCTCAGCCTCCCGAGTACTGGGATTAGAAGCATGGGCCACCACATCTGGCTCTCTGTAGATATCTTTTTTTTAGTTTCTCTCTTTATTGTTCAAAAAGTACTTTACTATAATCATGGCTTTTCTTACCAACATGTCCCAGATTCCATATTTGCACATAGAGGGTTCCCTACGCAGTGGCAAAGTGCCCCCTGTTCTAAACCAGTCCCTGTCAATGGTACGGTGTGGTTGGTCTCTCTGGTCCTTTGCTACCAGATGTGCCCTTCAGGTGTGTTGCAGGCACATCCGTGGGATGGGCCCAGGGTCTGAGCATTTGCAATGTAAACAGACGGACTAGGGATGTGTCTCGGGGGTAGAGCGGTTGCCTAGCGGGTGCAAGACCCTGGCTTTAGTCCCCAGCAACACACACACATAGCCAGATGTTGCCAACTATCTTCCAGAGAGTCATGCCACTTTCATTTCTGCCAGCAGTGTGTGAAAGGCATTTTTTAAATTTTTTATATTTATCGGTGTGATTTGAATTTTGCCATAAAATGTATTTCTCTCCTTTGTATATCAACAGAATTATTTCAAGAATAAGACATTCTTTATTTTGTCCACCTGAGTTATAAAAAGGTATTTTTTCCCCCACCAGGCTGATATGTTTGTTGTTTGGGGGGTTTGGGAGGATTTTGAGGTTTGAGGTCTTGCTATGCTGCCCAGACTGTTCCTGAACTACCAGGCTCAGGCTCTGTCCTCCCAAGTAGCTAGGATTATAGGTGTGTGACACCATACTCAGCAACCAAGCTGTGTGTGTGTGTGTGTGTGTGTGTGTGTGTGTGTGTTATATAGCTGAGGAATGAACCCAGGGGCATTCTACCACAGCCCTAATTTTATTTTTATTTTACAACAGTGTCTCTTAGGCCGGGCGTGGTGGCGCACGCTTGTAATCCCAGCACTTGGGAGGCTGAGACAGGAGGATCGCGACAGGAGGATTGCGGTTTGCAGACAGTCTCAGCTACTTACTGAGGCCTCTTGCAACTCCGTGAGACCCAGTTTCAAAATAAAGAATAAAAAAAATAGGGCTGGGGGAGTAGCTTGGAGGTAGAATGCCCCTGGGTTCCATCACCAGTACCACAAAATAATAAGTAAATAAGTAAGTAAGTAAATAAATAAAAACAGGGTCTCACTAGGTTGATGAGGGTCTCATTACTTGCTGAGGCTGTCCTTGAATCTGCAATCATCCTGTCTCAGCCTCCCAAGTGCTGGGATTACAAGCATGCAGTACCATACTGGGATTATATTTATATATATATACATACACATATATGTATACATACATACCTATACATATATATATATATATATATATATATTTTTTTTTTTTTTTTTTTTTTGGTGGTACTGGGGATGGAGCCCTTCTACCTCTGGGCTACGCTCCCAGACCTATTTTATATTTTTTTATTTGGAAACAGGGACTCTTAAGCCAGCGAGCCTGGCTTTGAACCTGCATGATCCTCCTGTGTCTCCGCCCCCCAAGCGCAGGGATTACAAGCGTGCGCCGCCACGCCCGGCTACCTGGTTATATTTTTAAAGAGAAAGGAAGGAGGCCCTAAAGAAGCCAAGTAGGAAGAAGGCAAAGCCCAGGGCAGAAGCCGAGAGCACGCAGGGCCACAGCTGGCCGCCAGCGCCCTGCCGATGACAGCACCGAGAGCTGAGGACTAGGTGTCTTCAGCCATGGGATAGTATTTGTTTGGCGTAGTAACCCTGGCGGCTGATAAATGACCTATCTTGCCTGAGAGCGCAGGAGAGTCTAGCAGGAGTCTTTCAGGGGCGCTTGAGAGAAGCGAGCCTAGCTGGCCTCCGATGTGCGAGGCAGGAAGCAGGTCTTGGTCACCGGCTGCCCTGACACTGCCAAGGCTGCGAAGCTTATGAACAGCCACAGCTCACGCCCCACCGTTCTGGAGGCTGTACGGTCCAGGACCAGCCTCCTCCTCCCATGGCAAGAGTACCTCTTTTTCTGTTGTTGTTGGTACTGGGGTGGAACGCAGGGGCTTTCTACCTCCGGGCTATACTCCCAGCCCTATTTTA